>NC_084556.2:23332500-23390000 GCF_033978685.3 Nerophis lumbriciformis
AGCCTGTCTCACATGGAGAGGGAGATTGTTCCAGAGTTTGGGACCCGCAACAGAGAAGGCTCTGTCCCCTCTGAGCTTGCGCTTTGATTTGGGTACCTCCAGGATAAGCTGATCAGCTGACCCGAGGGACCGGGTGGGGGCATAGATAGAGGTGGAGCAGCTCAGAGAGGTAAGGTGGGGCAAGACCACATAAGGATTTAAAAACGAGTAAGATAATTTTAAAATGGCCTCTAAAAGACACAGGCAGACAGTGCAGGAGGCTAAAACAGGAGTAAAGTGCTTACGACTTGTCCAGGGTGTACCCCACCTTCTGACGGATTGTAGCTGAGATAGGCTCCAGCACCCCCCGCGACCCGGAAAGGGATAAGCGGTAGAAAATGGAAATGGATGGTATGTAAACATTATAAACAATCTAATGTATATTTCATCAAACATAAATCATAGCATTGCATTGCACTATAAAAGTGGGTGACATTGTTATCACCAGGAAGGATGAGGTCACCTACCTAGTTTCCATTCTAGAGGCTAATCTTTCCTGTGATAAAATGGCAACCAAGGTAATCAAAACGGTCAACCAACGAACGAGATTTCTCTATAGAATCTCCTCTCTGGTCAACAAAAGCACCATGAGGATTCTAGCGGGAACTCTCGTTCAACCCTTTTTCGATTACGCATGCACCTCCTGGTACCCTAGCGCCTCCAAAACCCTCAAATCTAAACTCCAAACATCCCAGAACAAGCTAGTCAGATTACTTCTAGGCCTCCACCCCAGATCCCACCTCACTCCTACCCACTTCTCCAAAGTGGGCTGGCTCAGGGTGGAGGACAGAGTAAAACAACTTGCACTGAGCCTAGTCTATAAAATCCGCTACACCTCCCTGATACCGAAGTACATGTCAAACTACTTTCATAACCACAACACCAGGGGGAGCTCCACTAACCACGTTAAACCCAGATTCCGATCTAACAAAGGTCTTAACTCATTCTCTTTCTATGCCACATCAATGTGAAATGCGCTCCCAACAGGTGTAAAAGAAAGAGCATCTCTATCCTCCTTCAAAACCGCAATAAAAGTACACCTCCAGGCAACTTCCACCCTAAACTAACACCCTCCCCGGATTGTTAATAATCAAATGTAAACAATCAAATGCAGATACTTTTCTTATGCCTTCTGATCTCTCTCTCTCTCTCTCTCTCTTTCTCTCTCTCTCTCTCTCTCTCTATGTCCACTACTTGCTGTACATATCCTACCAAGTCAGACCTACACTGTTTCAATATCCATTTCTCTGTTCTCAATTGTTGATGACTGATGATAACAACCAAACCTATCCCCCCTCCACACCCCGGATTGTAAATAATGTAAATAATTCCATGTATATACCCTGATGATTATCTTGTGTGATGACTGTATTATGATGATAGTATATATGATAGTATATATCTGTATCATGAATCAATTTAAGTGGACCCCGACTTAAACAAGTTGAAAAACTTATTGGGGTGTTACCATTTAGTGGTCAATTGTACGGAATATGTACTTCACTGTGCAACCTACTAATAAAAGTCTCAATCAATCAATCAATCAATCAAATAACTAAATATATTATTTCACTTGTAATATTTTTGTATGATATGTTACATATATATATATACATATATATACATATATTAGGGCAGCACGGTGGAAGAGAGGTTAGTGCATCTGCCTCACAATACGAAGGTCCTGAGTAGTCTTGGGATCAATCCTGGCAGGGGCGCCGAAAAGGGGGGGTAAAGGAGACGGATTCTAGGGGCCCATGATGGAGGGGGGCCCAGAGAGGCCCCTAATGATGATGAAATTATAATACAGAAAAAATAATGACACTGTGTTGGGGGCCCTGTAAAGATTATTTTCATGGGGCCCAAAATCCCTAGCGGCGCCCCTGAATCCTGGGCTTGGGGATCTTTCTGTGTGGAGTTTGCATGTCCTACCTGTGACTGCGTGGGTTCCCTCCGGGTACTCCGGCTTCCTCCCACCTCCAAAGACATGCACCTGGGGATAGGTTGATTGGCAACACTAAATTGGTCCTAGTGTGTGAATGTGAGTGTGAATGTTGTCTGTCTATCGATGTTGGCCCTGCGATGAGGTGGCGACTTGTCCAGGGTGTACCCCGCCTTCCGCCCAATTGTAGCTGAGATAGGCTCCAGCACCCCCCGCGACCCCAAAGGGAATAAGCGGTAGAAAATGGATGGATGTTACATATTGTATATAATTTACTCATTAAAAAATGGTTTCTTTTTCACATACAGTGCAATGTAAGGTATATTTTTCCACCGGTAGGGGGCAGCGCACAACTGTGTCCTCAAAGTGCCAACGGGAAAGACATTTCGTGTACGAAGAAGAGTGTGCCAAAGGAGCAACTAGCTGCGAGTGTAGACATGTCACACAAGTAACCTAACGCTAACTTAGCTACTGCTAGGTGCTGAGTTGTCCAAAAGTGTCTCGAAACCCGCAGGGGACTTTTTTTCAGCACAGGGACCATCTGTAAGTGGTTTCTGAGGAGAGCTTGACAAACCAGCGAAACATTCCAGGTATTGCTTATCCGAAAATAGCTCGTTAGCTTGTTGTAGCTGGCTAACCGGGAAGCTCCCGAGAAGTAACGTCACAGCGAGTATATCACAGCGTGGATCACAGCCATGTCCACGGCCGGAGACTTTGGGAATCCACTAAGAAAATTTAAATTGGTCTTCCTCGGGGAGCAAAGTGGTAAGTCACATATTTAAGTGTCTAAATGCCACTTTTAATGTGAATCGGTGTTTAAATGTCCCATCGGGATAAGAAAAGTTGGACTTTGTGCGGGTTGTGGCTGCGGTGATTTAATCGGCTGGTATGGCTAGCTTACATTAGCCACGTCAGAGTTCTTCAACCTTTTTTTGAGCCATGGCGCATTTTTTTCATTGAATAAATACGGAGGCACACCACCAGCAGAAACCATTAAAAATGAAACTCAGTAGACATTAAAAAGTTGTTGGATATGAATTTAAACCATCAATCAATCAAAGTTTATTTACATAGCCCTAAATCACGAGTGCCTAAAAGGGCTGCACAAGCCACAACAACCACCATAACCAACTATGCATTAATATAGCTCTTGTCTCAAAGTAGGTGTACTGTCACAACCTGTCACATCACACCGTGACTTATTTTGCATTTTTTGGTTGTGCTCCCGTGCATAGTGTTTTAGTTTTTTTCTTGCGCTCCTATTTTGGTGGCTTTTCCAGTTTTGTTGGTATTTTCCTGTTGCAGTTTCATGTCTTCCTTTGAGCGCTATTCCCCACACCTGCTCTGTTTTATTAATTCAAGAGTATTTAAGTTGTTGCTATCTTTTTTTGTGTGGCCATTGTTGATTGTCATGTCATGTACGGATGCACTTTGTGGACACCGTCTCTGCTCCGGACGCCGTAAGTCTTTGCTGTCGTCCAGCATTCTGTTTTTGTTTACTTTGTCGGCAGTTCAGTTTTAGTTTCGTTCTGCATAGCCATCCCTAAGCTTTAATGCCTTTTCTTAGGGGCACTCACCTTTTGTTTATTTTTGGTTTAAGCATTAGATACCTTTTTACCTGCACACTGCCTCCCGCTGTCACCTGCATATTGTGATCACGACAAACCATCGTCGTCTAACACGACGTGTTCACGACATCTACAAAGCAGTTAGCTCCCAGCTTCCACCTACTCATATTGAGGAGAATAACATGGTTACTCTGCCAAGCTATAGACAGCACCGACACTCAACAACGGCACATTATTTGCGGATTATAATTACTGGTTTGCAAAAAATATTTTTAACCCAAATAGGTGAAACTACATAATCTCCCAAGGCACAACACCAGACTGTATCTCACGGCACACAGTGGTTGAAAAACACTGAGCCACTGATTGACTACCTAGCAACTATTGTTCTTAACTGCTGCTTTTAAAATAACTTGTATCACAATTTATCAGGAATATCAATGGACGCAAACGTCATTGTTTGGATATTATTTAGGTATTTCACTTTAACCAACACGGCTTCGTTTGTAAATAAGTAATGACTCCGGTTACCTCACAGAAAAATAGTTTGTCAATTAAATACTCCGCAACAGACTGTGCTTTTCTTTTTGTATTGTGTTGGTATTTGCATGGCATCAAGGCAACTACTTGCAGTTGACTCAATTGTGTTGAGGAATGCAATCAATCCAGGTGCGCTAATGTCCACACAAACATGAAGACTGCAGTTCTTGCTCATTCTGATCACTTTGTGATCAGCTTGTGTTATAAAACCTGACCTGTAGCATTCCAACACTCCTCTGGCAACCCATAGTCCCACGTTTCCATTTAAACAGATTTCTTATGGAAGATCCCGATTCATCTCAATGAAAGGTTAGATGTTGGGATATCAACACATGTATTAACAAGAGAAGTGCTGATATGAAGTACAGTAATACTTAGGGATGTAACGAGATCTAAATGTCACGGTATGATATTGTCACGGTATTTAAGGCCCTAGTACGATATTATTTTGGTATTGTCCAAAAAAAGACTTGATAAAATTGGCATAGTGTGTAAAATGAAGTGGCAGAAATGTTTAGGTTAAACACACTTAGAATATAATAGAATAGAATAGATCTTTATTTTCATTGTACAACAAAATTGCAAGCAAACTCATTTAGTGCAAATTTATAGATGACACATAAGAACATCGGTACTAAGATAAATTGATAATACTTTACTTGAACACAAACATAAGGCTCAAATGTTCTAATTATATTTATTACTACAAACATGTTTTTTAGAGTTCAAAGAATTGTGCTGGAACATGGACTGTTACAGGCAAATATCAAAAAAACCTTACAGTTGAGTGTCCTTAAAGTGACGATGTAAACATTGAGTGTAACAAGTGTAAAACAATAATGTTTACTTTACTGTCTTTCAACTTGTACTTTTTGAGAAGCAGTGTCCTCTCCAGTGGACATTTTTATATCAGTTTGGAAAATGCTGATTGTTAACCGACATTTTTACTTTTAATAATGTAAAGACCTCTCAAATTGATGTTTACCGTCGCTGGCTGATGGTTCCCCGCGGTGTGTAGTATACGGCCTCCCACCAGGCGCCTTTCCTCCGCATGGTGCACCGTGACCAGTATTCTGGCTCTGTGTCGAAGGTGGCACGCTTTGCTTTACATTACGCAGACTTATTATTCAGGAAAATAGGTTATGTTTTCGCCATGATTTGTTAGTCTGCAGTGTTTCCCACAGGACAGGCATCTATTTGTGGTGGTGTGGTCGGGGGGGCGGAGGGTGGCGGCGGCAGCGGCGATGACCAAGAAGAACGCGGAGTTGGAATATAATTACAACATTTTATGTACATATTTATATACAGATTTGAACAATTAGTGATTGCAATATTCAGTGTTGACAGCTAGATTTTTTGTGGACATGTTCCATAAATATTGATGTTAAAGATTTTTTTTTTTTGTGAAGAAATGTTTAGAATTAAGTTCATGAATCCAGATGGAGCTCTAATACAATCCCCAAAGAGGGCACTTTAAGTTGATGATTACTTCTAGGTGTAGAAATCTTTATTTATAATTGAATCACTTGTTTATTTTTCAACAAGTTTTTAGCTATTTTTATCTTTTTTTCCAAATAGTTCAAGAAAGACCACTACAAATGAGCAATATTTTGCACTGTTATACAATTTAATAAATCAGAAACTGATGATATAGTGCTGTATTTTACATCATCTTTTTTTTTCAACCAAAAATGCTTTGCTCTGATTAGGGGGTACTTGAATTAAAAAAAAATTCACAGGGGGTACATCACTGAAAAAAAGGTTGAGAACCACTGACCTAGTATATACAATAATATAAACCAAGTCATTGTATTTCATTTAGGATTATTTCATAACTTCATTTAAATAAAAATATATTTTTTGTCTTTTTTAGATACAGTCAATAAATAATGTGAACATGTATCATAACATGGAAATCTAAGAGAACGTGTTGTGAATGAGGATGCTTGTGGACCTGGAAATTATTATTTATTTATTTTTACACATTTTTATTTTTTTTTAAAAACAGTTTTTCCAACGTATTCAATTTTCAGTGCGACACAGTTCGCGTATTGGTCACGTGACCAAAACAGCTCATGATCGGTCACGTGACTTTCTAAAAGCGGTACGCGCACCGACACAGGGTTTTGCTCTATGAGCTCGACGCATGCGCCGATGCATCGGTGTTGCCGGACCCATCACTACTATCTACCTATAACACCTGTAAAAAATGAAGCAATGCTACCACGCTAGCAAGCGTTAGCTAGCCGGCTATGAGCCACCAAGCTGCTAACTATCGCCAAAAGGCATCATTTAAGTTTTTTTCCCCATGGCATCCTGGATCAAGGCTTTCAGCAGCTTTTGGACGTTTGAGGTAGAAACGTAGGAAGCGCCATCATTATGAAAAGTAGCCGGCGAATATTTTGATCCCGTCCGTCCATCCGTCCCTCTTCTTCTTCTTCTTTTTCTTCTTCTTCTGGCCCACCAGGTGAATTAAGTGCTATTGGCGGAGTTACCGCCACCTACTGCACCGGAGGTGTAACTACAAGCAACATTCACAGACAGTCCCATTGCTTTTATGAGCGGTCGAGCGAGTCAAAAGCCGAAAAATCCATTTGTGGCGGACGTAATTCTTTCGTGGCGGGCCGCCACAAATAAATGAATGTGTGGGAAACACTGGTCTGTTTGTTAGCAGCATAACTAAGTTATGGACGGATTTTGGAGAAATGTCAGAAAAAAAACAATTCCTCTTATCTACTACGAGCACACTTCTCCCACATGCTTCCTCTATTTCTCCCCTTTATGGTGTTCCACACACCCACGTTGCATTTTGGGAGATGTAGTGTATTTTCAGGGGGGAAAAGTGCCACAAAAAATACACTAACAGAGTTTCCGTTTAATATCATCACAGGTCATGGCATTATTGTAAAGATTTTGGTACTGCGGTTTCTACAATACCCTTACTTCCCTAGAAGTACTGATCTTACATGCAACTTATTTCTCTGTAGGCTAAACATGTTTGCATGGCATTCCGTGGATACCACTGCTTCCTGAAACCTTGTATTTGAGTACCTCAAGGTCCCATGTTAAAAAAAAAATAAAATAAAATTTGAGGCTCACTACTCACTCCATTAATAACAGTGGTTGTCTTACTGAGACATTTTTGTGCAGTTCTGCATTTGGCAGCATGATTTGGCTTTGGTGCACAAAACAAGATCCATAAAGGGTGTGGTTGGATGAGTATGGTGTGGAAGAACTTGAGACTTCAGACCTCAGCCCCATAAAACACTTATATGGTGAACAGACAGTGTTTGCAACATGTCCATAATATAATTTCTATTTGGTGTAATGGCCAGTTGCAGTGTTTCACCTTCATATAATTGATCGTGGCACGGCGCAAAGGCAATGTAAAAATCTGCCACGGCGTAAAACAAACAAATAAAAACAAACAAATTGGAAACAAATTCAAGTAATATATTTTGTGAATGGATTATTTACGCACTATTGAGTAGTGATGCACTACCCACCACCGAAAAATGTTGATCAACATAAGCAAGACGAACACGATTGTCTGTAGCCTCGGCGGTAATACCAAGGTGCCGCCCGCACAGCCACTTCGTTCGAACCTCGGCTTCAGCGGCTGGTGACGTGGGGGTAGGGCCGCGACTTCTCCAACTGCGGCACGCACACAGCCCTGCTTTGCAGTCCAACCCGACCGACGAAGTAGGGCTGGGCGATATATCGAATATACTCGACATATCGTGGGTTTGTCTCTGTGCGATATAGAAAATGACTATATCGTGATATTCGAGTATACGTTCTCACGCAGTTGCTTTTAGCTGCAGGCATTACACTACAGGCGTTTCCCACTCTTTCTTGTCTCTACTTTTCACAGAGATTTAAAACAAGCGCACCTTGTTACATACGTCACACACTGTCGCGCGTGCAACGTCATATGCCCTCGCGGAGCAGAGAGTTAGCGGCATGGTAACATTAGCGGTGATGCTAGCGAAGTGGTGCGAGTGGTAATACGAGAGAGAGAAGGTGCGAATCTGGTAACAAATGAAGGAATAATTAATACCCAAGAAAAACAACACGGGGTCCATCGTCTGGCGGTGGTTTGTCTTCAAGCGGGAAGATGTTGAACAAGTATGGGGCAAAAGCGTTGCTACAAAAAGTAGCACCTACTGCTAATTTGTAGCATCATTTGAAAAGTCACCCGCTAGAGAATGAAGAGTGCTTGAAACTCTGCATGTCAACATCTCCGGCCGGTGCCACACCCAACAAAATGCCCAAGCAACCATTTCCAGATCAACACCGTATGAAAAAAACAGTCAACAACAGAAGGAGATAATGTCCGCAGTAACTTACCACATAGCGAAGGACATACACTATTTGATTTCCTATTATGCAGCTAATTTGTATTTGACAGTTATTGAAATATCTTGTGTGACATCATGCACAAAAGTGCACTTTATTTGTTTTAAACTATTGTAGTTGTGTTATGTACAAAAAGTGCACTTTAATTTAGTGTTGTTTTGATATGTCATCTTAGTGACATCATGCACAAAAGTGCACTCATAGCTTGTTTTAAAATGTCTCTGACAATCTTGCACTTTCTGTTTTGTCAATTACATGAATGTTTGTGCCACTGCTTAATAACTGTTTAATAAATACAGTTTTGGTCAATTTACTTAGTTGTGGTTTCCCTCTCTGCATGAAAGTTTAAAATTAGCATATATGAATGCAGTATGAACAAGAATGTTTTAATGTAGACACATACAATCATCATACTGGTGTAATTATATGCATCAAGTGTTAATTCAGGGCTAAGGCAAATTATTGAGCTATATATCGTGTATCGTGACATGGCCTAAAAATATCGAGATATTAATAAAAGGCCATATCGCCCAGCCCTACGACGAAGCCCTTAGAGCCAATCCTTGTCCCGAAGTTACGGATCTGACTTGCCGACTTTCCTTACCCTTCTTGTTCTAACACACCAGAGACTGTTCACCTACAAGACCTGCTGGGAATTGGAGACTGCAGTGGTGATTGCTCTAAGACTGTAACAGAAGTTCAACTTCCCCTAAAATATAAAAAATAGTGGTCAAATGTGTACTTTTGCGGTTACATGTCATTGACAGAATAAGCGTGAGGATTTATTCAAAGTTTGTTCAGAATCAGCTACTTTGGGGACAACTGATGCAAATTTCTTCTCATTCATTCGGAGCATAGAGTGGCTTGTTCCACTGCAGCCAAACTAGACAATAATTGGATAAATGCCCGGCTTTGTCCCTCCCGCGGAAGTAAAACGCCTGTAGAAGTGAATGAGAATTGGCCGTGGCCTCGTCTAAACAGCAGGGCGTGCTACCGCATGGTGATTGGATGATCTGTCTAAGTCTGAATCCTTTTCTCATTGATAGCAAAATGAGCGAATCAGCGATCTTGAAATATAAAACACTGTTTGAGTATATTTCAATTTTCCGTTGTTCCTGTTGATATGGCGCATTTTACAATTTTTTAAGTGCTTAAAAAAACACCAGCAGGGGTTACATTGTTACATTGTAACGGCATGTTACATTGTACTATAATAATAGTTTTAAAAATAGAGAAAAACTATATAAGAAAAACTGTTAATACCAAATACTAATAACACAGATTTGTATTTAAATGCATATACATTTTTTAGCCTTTTTTATAGAAAATATATGCATCATCGACAGTTATGCAAATTGTATGATGGCGTCATATTGACCACGCCCAAAGCCATGCCCCCACCACTACAAGTTTATTGGCAAGCTGGAGGAAACCCTGCAGCTGTCCCATTATTTTTGCCAATGTTTTGCTTAACATTGCTGGTAAATACAGCTTTAAAAGTGTGTAATATCTCTTTTGCATTATGTTGTGACGCACACAAACTCCATGCTCGTCACTCGGCCTGCGAGCACTTAGGGCAGTGATGTCAAAATCGTTTTCATCAAGGGCCATATCACAGTTATGGCTGCCTTCAGAGGGCCCTCTGTAACAGTGCATATATAATAATATGAAGTGTATACTCCCCTCATAATGTTATTACACAATTGCCTATAAATTGGTTATTAGATTTATTTTTTTCAAGTTGATGTCTAACTTGCTTTGACACAAGTCAAGATGACAAGCAAGTATTTATTTATTTTTATTCTTACAAAAAAATGATGTAGTCTGTCTGTCTGAGCTGACCTTGTGATGAGGTGGCGACTCGTTCTGGGTGTACTCTGCCATCCGCCTGAGTGCTGCAACCCCCACCGTCCGCCAGCGGTAGAATATTGACGGATGATATATAGTTGTTGCATGATCAGATATTAAAGTTGTATTATTATTAAATATACACTTTCATGTGCGGTACATACATTTATTTTCTATCAAAATGGTAAAAACAAATACATTTAGTAAAAAAGATTAAGTACTATATTGACATACTTTATTTTCAGGCTTTCACGGGCCACATTAACAGATGTGTGCGGGCACTTCAAATGATATGTCAGGCCATATTAATTGATGTAGCAGGCCACAATAAATGGCGTAACGGCCCACATTAAATGATGTGGCGAGCCAGATCTGACCCTCGGGACTTGAGTTTGACACCCATGACCAAGGGGGTCTTGTAGTTTTGTAAGCAACGTTGACTTTGGCCTTGTCGTCCTCAGTCAATGCTCAGTATGTAAGTGATACCTGGTGTCCATTTGCACTGACAAGTGTTCAAAGCAAATTACCTGACATTTTTTCTCCCAAAATGTATTTGTGATAACAGTTTCGTAAATGACATTAGTTTTTTTATGACAGACATGAGGTGCTATGCTTCAGTTCTTAGCAAATGAGCCACAGTTGAATTGATGTTCTTATATTTCAGTGGGGAAGACTTCATTGATCACCAGGTTCATGTATGACAGCTTTGACAACACTTACCAAGTAAGGCCAATAATAATCTGAGGATTGTACCTAGTATAGTTATTGTACCTAATTAACAGAATTTATCCTTTTCAGGCCACGATAGGAATAGATTTCCTATCAAAAACAATGTACCTTGAAGACAGAACAGTAAGTATACATTTTTTGGGCTTCAATTGCTGTTTTTATGTTGATGTTGAGTACTTTTTATTAGAAGTGAAACAATTCCTCATGTAAATCCATTACAAAAATAATTAAGAAATGTTCTCTGCTTGCAGGAATAGTTTATTTAATGTTAAAGCTGAAAGCAAGACGATTTTTAATGTACCGGTAGTACAACGCTCTATCACCCACTCAGAGGAAGAGTGCGTGCGTGCGTGCGTGTTTACATACACTTGTAAAGAACATAATGTCATGGCTGTCCTGAGTTTCCAATCATTTCTACAATTCTTATTTTTTTGTGATGGAGTGATTGGAGCACATACTTGTTGGTCACAAAAAACATTCATGAAGTTTGGTTCTTTTATGAATTTATTATGGGTCTACTGAAAATGTGACAATCTGCTGGGTCAAAAGTATACATACAGCAATGTTAATATTTGGTTACATGTCCCTTGGCAAGTTTCACTGCAATAAGGCGCTTTTGGTAGCCATCCACAAGCTCCTGGCAAGCTTCTGGTTTAATTTTTGACCACTCCTCTTGACAATATTGGTGCAGTTCAGCTAAATTTGTTGGATTTATGACATGGACTTGTTTCTTCAGCATTGTCCACACGGATAGGTCAGGACTTTGGGAAGGCCATTCTAAAATCTTAATTCTAGCCTAATTTAGGCATTCCTTTACCACTTTTGACATGTGTTTGGGGTCATTGTCCTGTTGGAACACCCAACTGCCCCCAAGACCCAACCTCCGGGCTGAGGATTTTAGGTTGTCCTAAAGAATTTGGAGGTAATCCTCCTTTTTCATTGTCCCATTTAAAGGCCCAGAGCATGATACTACTACCACCATGCTTGATGGTAGGGATGGTGTTCCTGGGATTAAAGGCCTCACATTTTCTCCTCCAAACATCCATCCATCCATTTTCAACCGCTTGTCCCTTCTGGGGTTGCGGGGGTGCTGGAGCCTATCTCAGCTGCATTCGGGCGGAAGGCGGGGTACACCCTGGACAAGTCGCCACCTCATCATAGGGCTCCTCCAAACATATTGCTGGGTATTGTGGCCAAACAGCTCAATTTTTGTTTCATCTGACATCACATGGACAAAGATGAAGACCTTCTGGAGGAAAGTTCTGTGGTCAGATGAAACAAAAATGTAGCTGTTTGGCTCAGTTTTCATTTTTGCACCATAGATTAATTAATTTCTTATTGTATTTAATTTTCCCCATCTGTTTTTTTTTTTTAATTCCTTATGCCACCTCTTTGTGGTCATGCCCTCCAGATCAGGTTACAATTGTGGGACACGGCAGGCCAGGAGCGATTTCGTAGCCTCATCCCAAGTTACATCAGAGACTCTGCTGCCGCCGTTGTAGTGTACGACATAACAAGTATGTGGATTGCTCATCGTATTAAAACCTAAGCCAAAGTCTATATTGTATTTGATTGATGCCAAGTCACATTCCACTCCCTTTACCGTTTCCTATCATATCTCCGGTAGACGTGAACTCTTTCCAGCAAACAACGAAATGGATTGATGATGTGAGAACAGAGCGAGGAAGTGACGTCATAATCATGTTGGTGGGAAACAAGACAGACCTTGCAGACAAAAGGTAATCTCTTCTTCCTTCCATCCTCACTCCCTGGCAGTGGGCACACTAATGAAGTCATTGATTGCTGCTGCTGGATTGTCGATACACTTTCCTGATGCAGCAAGTTACCATTTCTCCATTAAACGTCAATGCTGTGACTGATGTTTTTTCTGCAGTTTTCTTGCACGACCCATAAAGTAGTGAGTAAAGTAAAAGCCATCCATTATGTGAATATGAACTGTCTCCATTAGGGTTGCAGAATATATGAAATAAATTTGACTGACGATAAAGCTTTTAATAATATCGTTATATTGTGATAATGCACATTGATTACACATTTTAGCTCTGTCCCACAAATTTGACAGTAACAGGAGAGCGACAACATCAATGCAATCTAGCGTCCTTGCTAACGTCTATCCACAAAGCTGTAAAGTCAACGATCTTTGCCTCCATGGCAGCAAATAAAGTGCATTTATGGAAGATGAGGAATAACTAAACATGCTTCACTACACATCGTTAGAGGATACAATAAACCATGCAAATCGCTAAGCAAGAGCTATTGGATGTAAACAAAGGTGTGCGGATCAATACAAATACTAGCAGTAACGATACAAAGTATAGTATATGTATATGGTCGATAATACATTGATTAAATTGATATATTTCCCCATCACAAACTCTTTTGTCGTTTTTGTTATTGTTTACAAACTCAGGAAAAAGGTCCCTGAACACAGGAGGACTTTAACGGCAAAAACCAAAAGATTTAAATTAGAGTGAATGTAAGGAAAAAATATTTAGATGATATTGTTACATCGTCATCCTGTGTTTTTGTCTGATTGTAATTGTGATAAAAAATGTAATCATTTATATACCAAAATATATATTGCCCGTCCCTGGTTTCCATCCATTTTCAGATTTTCTTATGGATGACAGGACACATTGCTGCTTACTTGCAGGGTTTTTTTTTTTATTGTTATTGTTGTGGATTTAAAGTCATTGTTAAATAAATGAAACTTCGGACTGTTTGATACCCATTGATCCTTGTGTCGGTCTTCAAATAATTTCATTGAACTGTGCTGTGCAACTTTAACCCCTTTATCTACCACAGGCAAGTATCAATTGAGGAGGGAGAGCGGAAAGCCAAAGAACTTAATGTAATGTTTATTGAGACTAGTGCAAAAGCAGGCTACAACGTAAAGCAGGTAAGCTCGCTCGCGAGCGTCGTGCTCCGTCATCCCGCCCTCGATGCTGCCACCTTTGCAACACCTCCAACAGTGCCCCCACCCAAGCCACAAATCAGCTTGTATTTGCAACACACTCCAATCAATACTGTTTCGTACCAATCCTCGAGCTCCTCCACCATCCTCAATGTGCACATACTGTAGTTAACTTTTGGTCGTCCGCAAAGGTGGCAGCAGCAGCAGAGAGGAGCACGACTCCTTTCTTATTTTCCAAATATTGAATCTGTATTTTCCCTCCCTTTTTTGTCCTTGTGTGTCGGAATGTGTGTTTTGTGTGTGTGTTTGCGTGTCGTACGCTGTGACTTATCACAGACAGATTACCACAGAGGAGGGAGAGCAGAGAGCAAAAGAGATGAATGTTCTGTTTATTGAAACAAGTGCAAAGACAGGCTACAATGTCAAACAGGTAGAGCGTGTGCTACCTTGGTGTGCGTGTATTTGTGTGTGTTAGATCTTTTCTGATTGGCTTTAACGTAACTTGTGTACATTAACGAACATAAAAAAGGTTTGAACTTTGGCCTCATGTGGCCATAAATGATAAGTATGGCCATTTTTACTGACCATCTTTTGATGATAAAAATGTGATCTGACTGGTTTGAAAAATAGTGTGCCTTCTTATAGGAGTGTGTCAATACACCTTTTTCACTTCCGATACGATACCGATATTGGAGCCTTGAGCATTGGCCGATACCAATATTAATACCGCACTCACATACTTTAATTTTTTTTGTAGTGTGGAATGTTACAAAAGGCTTGATCAAGTGAAACTACTCAAACAGAGAACAATAATAGGTATAAAAAACACTAACCTATTAACTGGAATGGAGTTTGCTGTCTTTAATTAAATTGAAGTGGAGTGGTAATTTGTTTTTGGCAACACCCCGTGGTCACAATATTTCGTCAAATTAAGCGCATGACTCACGACACAGTTATATATACCTACTCAGTGGCCTAGTGGTTAGAGTGTCCGTCCTGAGATCGGTAGGTTTGGAGTTCAAATCCCGGCCGAGTCATACCAAAGACTATAAAAAAAAATGGGACCCATTACCTCCCTGCTTGGCACTCAGCATCAAGGGTTGGAATTGGGGGTTAAATCACCAAAATGATTCCCGGGCGCAGCCACCGCTGCTGCCCACTGCTCCCCTCACCTCCCAGGGGGTGATCAAGGGTGATGGGTCAAATGCAGAGAATAATTTCGCCACACCTAGTGTGTGTGACACAATCATTGGTACTTTAACTTTAACTTTAACTTTAATGATGCGGACACGTTTGTTACTGGATACTTTCTTATAAGCTCCTGCCTTAGACACTTTGTGTATGTAATATGCAACTGTAACTATTTGATACTTATGTTTTAGGTGTTTGCACTGCAATGTTGTTCAATCAAGGACATTTATTACATGTCTACCTTGTGTGCTATTGTGTAGCTGCTAGCTCCAAGTAGCCTGTAGCCTACTATGTTTACCTTTTGTAAATAACTTTAGTTTTAACAAGAAAAGACCAATCTTGTGTGCTTATTGAAGGACGTTTAGATGCTTCAGCTTTGCATGAGTAAACATGCTGCAGGACTGCTTATATCGAAGATTTTAGATGCAAGCCAATATCATCCGATACTTGTTTGTTTTTTTGCTGATATCAGCTTGATATAAAAATCAGATTAGGACACTCTTACCTACTTATATAACACTGTAATTCATCTGCAAGTGTGAAATCTACAAATTAAAAAATTTTTAGAACCTAAAGTGGAAAAAAGATGATGATTTCAAAGATACACACCTACTAAATAATTATCAAAAGATGGGTCAGTTTACAATCTACTAAGGAGTATAAGGGTTACAATGTAATTAGAATACCAATACAATGAGAATAAAGTATTTTTTAAAATAAGGTTGAACTATTGCGAGAGAAAAGTACCTATTTTACAAGAATAAAGTTGCAACATTACTGATACAATATTGTTGCTTTTATTTTTTTTCCCATAATATTACTGTTTTTTCCAGTGTAACCCTAATACTCCTTAGTAACGATCCACTTCACAGTATTGTGGTGCTCAGTGATGCATGTTGACCATCATCAGACATGCAACACTTTTTCTTAATTCATATGTCAATAAAGCTCTATCAGAGTAAAGCCCTATGAGGGTAAACAAAGGTAAACTAATTTAATTATTCCTCTGTGAGAGCGCCAAGTGGACCGCATGCTCCATCATGTAATTACAATACATACAAGTCACTGTATTATTTTTATTTGGTATTTTGCGATGACATTTAATCATTTAAAATGATCTGTTATTTTCTCCCACTCCTCCAACGCAGCTCTTCCGCCGTGTGGCAGCCGCCCTCCCTGGCATGGACACCACCCAGGACAAAAATAGAGAGGACAGTATCCTTTTGTGCGCATGTTTGCTGTCTGCCTTGTCACAGGCCGTTATGTCGCTCCCTTGTCGTGTCATATGTCAGGAGGAAAACCCCTCTTAGCTCTGTGACAGCTCCCTGTAGAGCCTGTCATTGCAGGTTTGTGGTTTTGTGGTTCCAGGCAAGGCACTATTTGTGCACAACCACTACTACAATACACTTACTGTGTGTACACAAATGCAATCTCATATAAAAGCTGCTATTACACAATTTACTTTTACCGATAATATAGTACTTAAGTTCAGCTCTTATTTGGCTAAGAACATTCACGCTTGCTTGCAAATGTATATCAACTGCACATTAATTGTGCTTTTCTCCAGTTTCATATCTGAATGCATAAGGATATCTAAAAAGTGTCCCGGTGAAAGGGTTTTGTTTGGCGCCCAATCGGTCGGCTGGGGGGAGAGTGGCGAGAGGGCCGTCTTGCAGGTCCTTTCCGGGCAATAGAGGCCGACCCACATGCCCTAACAATGTCAAAGGGGCTCTTGCATTCACAATTTGGCTGTGAATTCCTCGTTCTCAATTCTCTCCCCAAAATCCCTTATTTGTGGCTACTGCCATACGTAAAGAAGTTGCCTTTGAGCGATCACCCGCTGCCTTCATCTTCTATTGACAATCACGGCAACAACAGTGACCGCAATTGAAATACAGCTGCAAAACCATGGAATAGGAAATAGTTCGTCTTACTCAAAGTGGAGTCTCGCAGGACAAGATTTTACGAGAATTGTGGCTCATGATCAGTGTTGGGTTGGTTACTGAAAACCAGTAACTAGTTACAGTTACTAGTTACTTTATTTCAAAAGTAACTCAGTTACTCACTCAGTTACTTACACCAAAAAGTAATGCGTTACTGTGAAAAGTAACTATTTAGTTACTTCTACTTTTTTAAACTCCCATTAATGCCCTTTTAGCCTTCATTTCAGTACTGTTATTGCACTGGAGAATAATACAATCTGTTGATCAACTTGACATGCATTTGCATCACTGAACTCTGCTAAGCAATGTGGTCTACATACAACACACAAAGACAAAGCTATGTTTCAAAGGGCCAATTTATTTCAGGCCAGAACAAATTGACAAAACTATTTTAAATAGCTGCAACATAACATACCTAAGTAACAAACAGCATAATAACACTAACACTAACCACGTTAAACCCAGATTCCGAACTAACAAAGGTCTTAACTCATTCTCTTTCTATGCCACTTCAATTTGGAATGCACTCCCAACAGGTGTAAAAGAAAGGGCATCTCTATCCTCCTTCAAAACCGCACTAAAAGAACACCTCCAGGCAACTACAACCCTAAACTAACACCCTCCCTTCCACATAATACCTCTTCGGATTGTAAATAATCAAATGTAGACACTTTTTCTTATACTTTTTGATCTCTCTCTCTGTGTCCACTACTTGCTATACATATCCTACCAAGTCAGTCCTACACTGTTTCAATGTCCATTTCTCTGATGATGCAATTGTTGATGACTGAAGTGTTGATACCAACCAAACCTAACCCCCTCCTACCCCCCTCCATATCCCACACCCCGGATTGTAAATAATGTAAATAATTCAATGTTATGATTGATGATTATCTTGTGTGATGACTGTATTATGATGTTAGTATATATTTGATAGTATATATCTGTATCATGAATCAATTTAAGTGGACCCCGACTTAAACAAGTTAAAAAACTTATTTGGGTGTTACCATTTAGTGGTCAATTGTACGGAATCTACTAATAAAAGTTTCAATCAATCAACAACATAGCTGTAAACCTGGCTTCACCTAAGGAAGGCACACGTGACATACACAGAGCCTAACCAGGCAGATTTGAATTGTTGTTTTGGGCAGTAGATGGGATCTTTGATCCAAGACACAACTTATATTTAACTAAAATGTTCTTTTCTTTGTGCTCGACAAAAGAAAAGAAGTGAGAATATCTCATACTTGCCAACCCTCCCGAATTTCAGTGCCTCTCCCTGGGACAACCATTCTCCAAATTTCTCCCGATTTCCAGCCGGACTTAAGGCACGCCCCCTCCCGGTCCGTGCGGATCTGAGTGGGGACAGCCTGTCGTCACGTCCGCTTGGCCAACCAAAAAGTAACCACAGAACACTATACCGTAGTCGTATAGTGTTCTGTGGTTACTTTTTGGTTGGCCAACGGTTTACGTTGTATTGTTGTATTTTTGAAATATTGCTTTTATTTTGCGAAAAACTGCAATGGAAACGCAGCATGTGGTTTGCAAATCTAAAAGTTCCTACAATGAGGGGTTCGTAAATCGAGAGTCCGCTGTAATGAGTGCTGATATACAGTGCATCAAGAGCATATTCACTGCACCTCACTTTTTCAACATATTGTTTTATTACAGACTTCAAAATGCTACACGCTAAAATGACAGCATGAAGAAAATTATTCATATAGTTGCAATTTACTGTGTTAATGTGCATACGTGTTCACAGCCTTTGTGTCGTACTTTGTTAATGCACCTTAATTAAGTTAAGCTGTAGAAACACCGTAAGGATGACCATTGGAAGCTTGATACCAAATGCTATGAATACTTCTGTATATGCGATTTCTTCTTTTTTTTATGCATTTGTAAAAAAAAAAATGTTAAACTTGTTTGACATTGTAATTGTGTGTAGAATTTTTGAGAGGAAAAATAAGAGTAATTGGTTTTGGAATAAGGATGTAACAACAAAATGTGGGAAAGGTAAGGCACTGCGAATACTTTCTTACATGCACTGCAAAGTTGCGGCCATTTTGATGTTTTTACAAAGCATGGCTTCCTTTTGTGTAACATTCCCTAACTCTTGCACCCTTCAGTGATCGACATCAAGCTGGAGAAGCCACAGGAGCAGCCTGCCAGTGAAGGGGGCTGTGCCTGCTAATTGCTGCCCTCCACTGGGAAATGTCCTCCTGGGCGTGTCTTGTCTGTATCTGTACCCTTTAATACATCCGCCTCACTACCTTAGCCTGAAGGAGAATATTACATTGGCTCGTCCCTGTCATCGTCATAAACCTTCACTTCTATCGGGTCGCCGTCAAAGTTTTGGATCAATATTTGCACTGCTGCACACAGACATGGAAACGGTATTCACGTGCTTGTCGGTTCATCCAGATGGAGACAGTGAATATGGTGCAGTAATTTGTGTGGAAAGATTACTTTTTGAACCAAACGGCAAGACAATACACATGTTATAAAAGTTAGCATGTTAAATAGAAAGCATTGCATTCACAAATCAGTCAAGTGCAATGTGGAGCTGTTTGCAATGTGGATTATTTCACAATTTGTGTTATCTACTCTTGTGTAATGTGGAAATGGTTGCAAAGTTGCACTGAACGCTAACAGACAAGATTTTGATGTGGACACAGACTGAAAACAACAAACAGGCGTGACATGTCATGTCAACTTTTACCAGCATAGTTGCCCTGACATTTCCCAGCATGTCATAAAAACCACCGCATGGACACAACTATGACACCCACTAAGGCCGACGCTAGGCCTTCCCTCTGATGTGTCCGTCCTCACTGAAACAGATTTTTTTGGTCTTGGCTTCTATTTTCTACCCTTTTTTCAGATTGTTTTTTATATATTCAGAATACAATATAGCTATTTGATGATAGTGTTTGATAAATATTTTTCATATAAAAAGAGTCAATATTATAAACGCTAGATATGCCTTTGGAAGGTACTAATGAGGGCTTCTTTTGATTTTGGTTTATCAAGTTAGGTTGGTTAAAGACATCTCATTTGCTTTTTTTGGTGTTGATTTTTTGTTAGTGATCAATTCACAAGTGTATTTAATCCACAATGACTTGTTATATTTATTTCTATTACTTTTCTATGGCTTTTAATATTTTCCATGTTGATATGAATCTAAAATTGCTAATAAGATAAGTACTTTCAAGTATATCAACGTTGGACTGTCAAGAGCGTTCTTGTCTATCACTGCAAAATGGTTTGGTCCTGCAATTTTTATTGTGCAATTTTACTTTGTCTCAACATTCAGAAAAGTTATATTATCATGGCATGACATTTATATGGTTTCTGTTTGAAATTGATTAAATGGAAAAAATAAAATGAACTTGTTACTGCTGTTGCAATTCACTCAGCAATTCTTTTTTTTCAGATTGTTCTTTGAAACTGTGCTATCCATCCAACCATCCCTTTTCTTCCGCTTATCCGAGGTCGGTTCGCGGGGACAGCAGCCTAAGCAGAGAAGCCCAGACTTCCCTCTCCCCAGCCACTTCTCCACATGGAGAGGAGCTAGATGAGGTGGTCCGGGCATCTGGTCAGGATGCCACCCGAACGCCTCCCCACGGAGGTGTTTAGGGCACATCTGACCGGCAGGAGGCCACGGGGAAGACCCAGGACACGTTAGAAAAACTATGTCTCCCGGCTGGCCTGGGAACACCTCGGGATCCCCCGGGAGGAGCTGGACGAAGTGGCTGGAGAGAGGGAAGTCTGCGCTAAAAAAGAAAAGAAAAAAAAATAGAGAAAGAAACCTGGCTCTGTATACAATAATATCAATGTGTTGCTAAATGTATTGGATTATAGCAATTTTTCTACGTTTTTTGTATGTACCCGACCGATATAGTTTCGCCTCTACCCTTGGTTGACTGTCCCTTAACTCCTCCCCTCAGCTGGCGTCTCCTAGCAACTGATGTAAACACTTCTACTGTTGTGGAAGAAGTTAATTGTTGGTGTTCGTAAACGTGTTACTACGCTTTGAACCCATTTCCAATGAAGTTTTGTCATGTTATTCATGCGATTCATTGATTATTGAAGACGAAAGGTACACATATTTTGTCAAATTTACTGGACGGATTTAAGACGTCGGGTGGATAACGCCAGCCATCCTTCGCTTCAAAAGAACTCTCAGGTTATCTATCCCGACGGTATTCCAGGACCATCATCCGTATTTATGTTTACCGGATTAAAGACTTGGACTGCTAAAATACTTAGGGATTTATTTTTTTGATTTCATGCAAATCCTCGCCACGTGTGGATAAAAATATACTTGACTAAGCTTTATTGTATTCATTTTCGCTAGAAAAAAAATATGTGCAGCGAATACTACGAGAGGCTTGAAATAAACCGGAATGCTACAGACGCAGACATTAAAAAGGCGTAAGTCTACTTTTACGATAGACCAATCACAGATGGCTTTATTGTCATGTTGTCTTGTCACGTAGCTGAATACTTTTTCTCTAGGTATCGACGCCTTGCACTCAAGTTTCATCCGAGCAGCAACAAAGAACCAGAAAGTGCAGAGATATATTACCTACTGGGGGAAGCCTACGACGTTTTGAGTGACCGTAAGCACATTTATGTTGATCATATCGTCTTTTGGCTTTCCGGTGTTGTGCCCTCCACTGCGCATGTGTACAAAGAGACCTGTTTTTTTAATGTCTAATCTAACCGGAAGGATATTTAAGTTGCCTTTTAGAGTACATTTTAAGCTATATTGGTTCATTAACCAATCAAACGATTTAATATACGATTTACTGTTATGATATCGATAAGAAGATACCGAAAATCAACGTATATAGCGTTTTTGTTTGTTTGTTTTGCGTCTTTTGGCTTTATACAGTGTCTTCCGGTGTTGTGCCCTCCACTGCGCATGTGTACAAGAGGGACTACAACGCGTTCTCGAGACCTGTTTTAATGTTCTAACCGGAAGGATACTTAAGTTGACATTTAGAGTAAATTTTAAGCTATATTGGTTTATCGTAGACATTAGATAGATAGCCAGGTAAAATCCACACATTAAAAACCGGTTAAAGTGTTACGCATGCGCAGTAGTAAGGGCATGCACAAGTCGATGTTGACGCACATCTCATCAGAACACCTGGTTACCAGCAGGTGGCAGGACAATCAATATTATATTTTATTATATTAGCAATGAGCTCAAATACTGAACAAGTAATGACGCTGGGAGAAGGTATCAGTAACAGTTTTTGTCGTTATTGTTTTTTACAAAGCTTCATGAAAATGTAAAACTTCTCCACAAGGTAGAGCAACTTCAATCTTGTGTATTTACATTCATTGTTTGGAATCGGGGTCTTTCTGTGTGGAGTTTGCATGTTCTCCCCGTGCCTGCGTGGGTTCCCTCCGGGTACTCCGGCTTCCTCCCACCTCCAAAGACATGCACCTGGGGATAGGTTGATTGGCAACACTAAATTGGCCCTAGTGTGTGAATGTGAGTGTGAATGTTGTCTGTCTATCTGTGTTGGCCCTGCGATGAGGTGGCGACTTGTCCCGGGTGTACCCCGCCTTCCGCCCGTGTGCAGCTGAGATAGGCTGCAGCACCCCCGCGACCCCGAAAGGGACAAGCGGTAGAAAAATGGATGGATGGATGTTTGGTATGCATTAGAACACGGGTGTCCATATAGTTTTTTCCACGGAGGGACACTTACTGACAAATACAATATATAGCTCAAGTTTGGTTCTGGGGACCCTTCAGGTCATAAAAAGGTCCTGTATCCATCCATCCATTTTCTACCGCTTTTTCCCTTCAGGGTCACGGGGGCGCTGGAGCCTATCTCAGCTACAATCGGCGGAAGGCGGGGTACACCCTGGACAAGTCGCCAACTCATCGCTGATTTTTTATTTATTTTTAACACTTAGTTGTAGATCAACTTCAGGTCAACCTGTCTTTATAAAGTTTTTTTGTTTGTTAGTTTTATGCCCTTTTTTCTGGAATCCCTGTTTTTATGGCAACGACACAAAATATGCAATATTTTACCCCATTTTTTAAAGTAGAATATTTGATGTAAAATTAATTGGAACATTAAAAATCGGTCAATTGTTCATAACATTAACGCCATCATCATTATTATTTTGATCAATGAGTTTCCAACTAAAATTATTTGGCATCCAAAAGGGTCCCGCTCATAAAAGCGGTAAATTTACGGTCAATTTTATACCGAATTACTGTAAATTGATAATTGTTTTACATAACACTAAACCAGTGAAGTTGGCACGTTGTGTAAATCGTAAATAAAAACAGAATACAATGATTTGCAAATTATTTTCAACTTATATTCAATTGAATAGACAGCAAAGACAAGATATTTAATGTTCAAACAGAGAAACATAATTATTTTTTTGCAAATAATCATTAACTTAAAATTTAATGGAAGCAACACATTGCAAAAAATTTAGCACTGGGGCATTTTTACCACTGTGTTACAAGGCCTTTCCTTTTAACAACACTCAGTAAACGTTTGGGAAGCTTTTCAGGTGGAATTCTTTCCCATTATTGCTTGATGTACAGCTTAAGTTGTTCAACAGTCCGGGGGTCTCTGTTGTGATATTTTAGGCTTCATAATGCACCACACATTTTCAATGGGAGACAGGTCTGGACTACAGGCAGGCCAGTCTAGTACCCGCACTCTTTTACTACGAAGCCACGCTGTTCTAACACGTGCAGAATGTGGCTTGGCATTGTCTTGCTGAAATAACGTTGGTAACGTTGCTTGGATGGCAACATATGTTGCTCCAAAACCTGTATGTACCTTTCAGCATTAATGGTACCTTCACAGATTTGTAAGTTACCCATTCCTTGGACACTAATACACACTCCCATACCATCATAGATGCTGGCTTTTGAACTTTGCGCCTTTAACAATCCGGATCGTTCTTTTCCTCTTTGGTCCAGAGGACACGACGTCCACAGTTTCCAAAAAAATTTGAAATGTGGACTCGTCAGACCAAAGAACACTTGTACACTTTGCATCAGTCCATCTTAGATGAGCTCGGGCCCAGCAAAATCAGCGGCCTTTCTGGGTGTTGTTGATAAATGGCTTTCGCTTTGCATAGTAGAGTTTTAACTTGCACTTACAGATGTAGCGAAGAACTGTTGTTACTGACAATGGTTTTCGGAAATGTTCCTGAGCCCATGTGGTGATATCCTTTACGCACTGATATCGCTTTTTCATGCAGTACCGTTTGAAGGATCGAAGGTCCGTAATATCATCGCTTACGTGCAGTGATTTCTCCGGATTCTCTGAACCTTTTGAGGATATTACGGACCGTAGATGGTGAAATCCCTAAATTCCTTGCAATAGCTTGTTGAGAAATGTTGTTCTTAAACAGTTCGATAATTTGCCCAAGCATTTGTTGACAAAGTGGTGACCCTCGCCCCATCCTTGTTTGTGAATGACTGAGCATTTCATGGAATCTACTTTTATACCCAATCATGGCACCCACCTGTTCCCAATTAGCCTGTTTACCTGTGGGATGTTCCTAATAAGTGTTTGATGAGCATTCCTTAACTTTATCAGTCTTTTTTGCCACTTGTGCCAGCTTTTTTGAAACAGGTTGCAGGCATCAAATTCCAAATGAGTTAATATTTGCAAAAAATAAAAATTTCCAGTTCGAACGTTAAGTATCTTGTCTTTGCAGTGTATTCAATTGAATATAAGTTGAAAAGGATTTGCAAATCATTGTATTCTGTTTTTATTTATGATTTACACAAAGTGCCAACTTCACTAGTTTTGGGTTTTGTATGATCAAATTCAGGTGACTCAGCTGCTATTTTTTCTTCTTGTAAAATGTACTGTTGTTTTTACAGTGTATTACTATAAATTGTAAAACAGGACCACTGTTAATTTTACTGTAAAATTCTAGCGACTGAGCTGCCAATATAAATCTGCCTTTTTTCTTTTTTTTTTCCTGTGTACAGTGTTTACAAAGTACAGTAGCTGCCTGTTATTTGCAGGGGTTGCATTCTGATAAAAACTGCAATGAATGGCCACTTTTATAAGAAACTCCCAAAAATGCCAATTTTTGACCCTCTAAACCACAAGCGTTAAACTGAAGGCCCTGCGGCCGGACCTGGCCCACCACATCATTTTATGTGGCCCGCAAAAGCCTGGAACTAATGTGCATTAATAAAGTACTTAAAAATACATGTACTGCATGCAATTGATTATATTTGTATTCAATATTATCGAATAATGTCCCAAATATATTATAATGCATTACAAACTTTTTTTTTCGTAAAATAAAAATACTCAAATATCTGCTTGATTTATGTATAAATCTAATCTAATATGTTCATTTGGAGTTACATTTAAAGGAATTTAGGTTGGAAATTAGTTATAATCTGTAATAATAGTGAACTATTAGTTTTGTGTTTCCTACAATGTAACAAATATTATATTATCATACATTACAAACTTTTTTTGTTAACATGAAAATAAATATCTGATTGACTAATGATTTCAAAGCAAGTTATCCATTAAATTGTAAATTGGAAAAAAAGACAATAGATTTTACGGTAAAAAAAAAAAAACAACCCAAAAAAACCAACTGGCTGCTCAGTCGCCAGGATCTTACTGTTAAAAAAAAACCATGGCACCATTTTTCCATTTACAGTAAGTACTACACCGCAAAAACAACCACAGATTTTACGATAAAAAACTGTCAGCTCTGTAGCCAGAATTTTATCGTAAAAAAACAGTGTTACCAATTTTCTATTTACAGTAATATTCTGTCAAAAAACAGTAAATTCTATGGTAAAATTCTGGCAACTGAGCTGCCAGTCTACGTACTTTTTTTTTTTTTTTTTACAGAATACTTAAAAGCATATATAATAATTACATGCATTGGCAATTGTGTAATAATATAATGAGGAAAATCTCTATACATTATATTCATATATTATTCACTGTTACAAGCGGCCCTTTGAGCGCAGCCATAACTGCGACGTGGCCCTTACTGAAAAGGAGTTCGACACCCCTGCTCTAAATTCTGTAATGTGCGTCTCAGTTATTCCACACATCATACATTCAGTTGTACACATTTAGAAATAGTACACAGTATGCACTCCATCTCTCTTGGCAAAGCATCTTCCAGTGCTGGAGAGTAGTGAGTGAATGATGAGTCAGCATCCTGTGATGGATTCATAGCTGCAGATAGAGCCATCAACTGGTATACAAGGGTGTCAATCAAAAATGGAGTGTATGTCATATTTACGCTTGTAATGTTGTGACAGCTCGCAAAAGGGCAACCTATGACAAGTTTGGAGTGGAAGGTCTCAAAGGTGGAATCCCTTACGAGTTTGGGAGCGGCGGAGCTTGGTCGTCTAAATATGTCTACCACGGAAACCCTGACAAAACCTTCCGACAGTTTTTCGGCAGCGACAACCCGTTTGCAGGTACGACAATGACAATGGTGGTGTGTAGATGTTGGTCGTCTTTATAATGCCTTGCCATTTGTCAGACTTCTACACAAATGATGCCCCACTGCTGCTGGGGGGCCTCCTGCCAGAAGAGGTAAAGACCCAAGACCCCCCAATTGAGAGGGATCTCCATTTGTCCCTGGATGACCTCTTTCATGGTTGTACCAAAAAAATCAAAATATCTCGTAGGGTAAGTCCTCCCTGCACATGATCCAAAGATACACAGATGTTAAAAATAATAATAAATACATGTATTGTGATTTAATTGTGCAGGTTATGAATGATGATGGCTACACTTCTGGTATTAAGGATAAGATTTTATCAATAGATGTCAAACCTGGATGGAAAGAAGGCACAAGGATTATTTTTTCTAAAGAAGGGGATCAGGTGAGAGACTTGTTTTTTAAAAGAGGCGTACAATTATGTCAGTAATCACGTCCTGTTTTTCTTAAATAACATGATTATTCATTTGGATGCCTGCAGTGTAATACTATGTAAAGATGTGAATAAGTGATATCTAGTGGGTGGCTCGTCACTCTAATATTACTCAATTTACACTGAAAACTCAAACATGCTGATCAGCTCCCAAATTGTTTGAATAAAAAAATCCACAGGAATTAAATTTAATAATAATAATAATGAAATGAGAATTAATTAAAAATGACACTTACCTTCATCATATTTATTAGCTGTACTGGCAATGTTTTAATGATCATTTTAACATTCCTAACGGTCAAAAAAGTGTAAATCTGTGCTGCATAAGAAAACAAAATAACATTTAAATTTCAACTAAATAAACTTCCTAAAGCAAAAATAAGCAACTTTGAACATGTGACTGGAAAAGTGAATTAATGACGGATGATCTCAAAATGATTTTTTTTAGTTGAGTATATAATATATTTTAAATTTTTATTGTTATTATTATAATTTTCCTTTGGCTAATCAAAAACTAGACATAGCTTGCGATTTTGTTTTGGAAATGTAATAAATACGACGACACAGCAAAACATACATAATGCACTAAAAATAATAATACAAAAATATAAATCGATATAAATAAATATGGCTACAATAGAAAATATTTGGCATAGGCTCCCATTATACACCCATTCTTTTATGTTATCAATGTGTATCTAATGTTTACTTTATAATAACTCACATTATTAACCGTATCCACTCGGCATCCATTGCACCGGTCTGCAGTCCCCTCCAAGGTTTCTCATTATGCCCATTGGGTTGAGTTTTTTTTCTTGCCGTGATGTGGGATCTTAGCTGAGGATGTCGTTGTGGCTTGTGCAGCCCTTTGAGACTCTTGTGATTAAGGGCTATATAAATACATTCTGATTGATTGATTGATTGATTGATTGATTGATTGACTTCGTCTGAATGACTGCTGTGGAAAAAATAAAAACATATTAACTGGACTGGCAAAATAAAGTACAAAATTTTGAATTTTTCACTTATTTCTATTTTGCCTTTTTTTAACCATCAATCCCAGTAATATAGTAACTAGCCACATCTAGACACACCTTAATAATCATTATTATTATTATTATTATAACGTTTAGGGTCCAGGCAAGATCCCTGCAGATATCGTGTTCATTGTGCGCCAGAAGAGTCACCCTCTGTTTATAAGACAAAACAATGACCTGATTTATAAGGCCCAGATCTCTCTCGCAATGGTGAGTTATGATGACACCCTCGATAAAGATGAATATATGTAATGTATGAAAAAACTCGGGCCGAAACCCTCCTCTCTTTCCTACTTACAGGCATTGACAGGTTGTTCTGTCAATGTGGAAACACTCGACGGCAGACTACTCAACGTTCCCATCAACGACATCGTACAGTAAGTACATCAAATATTTAAATATGCTGAACAAAATCAAAGAAGAGCAGATGTTTACAAAATTACCATTTCCGAAGAAGAGTAGGAAGAAGCAGAGTTGTCGGTTTACTTCCTGTGTATACATACAGTATTACCATGTGCTCATGAACGAGCACAAGGCATCGTGATAGTTTATTCCGTAACGAAGGAAGGACAGTAAAATAAGTACAGATTGACAGAAACACTGCATAATAAATTCAGGATACACAACATCAGACACCATTTCTTCAATATTAATACATTAATGAATTTAGTATAAATGATATCAGACGTTGAAGTTCTCTGCATTCTTCTTCCATATACCAACACCATGTGCTTATGTTGATGTTCCTTCCTCCAACTGTTCCATAGTTTTACTCCTCATACTGATTTGGTTTTAGTGTTATTATATTTGAAGGATGTCGTTTCTTCTTTCTGATACGTTTGTCACAGCTTCACTTACCAAAAAGTGGTGACTGGAGAGGGGATGCCACTTTCCCAGAATCCTTCCCAGAGAGGAAACCTCATCCTCACTTTTGGCATACAGTTTCCTGAGCGTCTCTCTCCTGAGAGGAAGGATCTCATCAAACAAGCGCTACTCTTTAAAATTTGATGACGTCTGGAGTTTTTATCAACATGACAGGTCTATGAAGATGAACGTGGGTAAGTTATTGGATTGTGCTGCTTCTCTGCATTTAGCATATTGGCTTTCTTTGTCTCAAGCAAACAACAGCAGCTGAAGAGAGGCGGACAGACATTAGCACACATGTTTTAAGACGTGTAGATAACGCAGACTGCTGAGTCATGCTAAAAACACAAGAACACCACGCACTGTACACAAAATCAAACCCATATGTGCCATACATCAAACATTCTTCCTGCTTCTGTATCTTTTTCGTTTGCATGTTTAGCACTACATCCCTCTTGGCAAAGCATCTTTTCAACACATGTCATAACCACATTTGTTTTTAGTAAACTTCTGACTTGTGACATTCCTCCAGGCAGACCATGCAGCTAACTGCTCATAATATTATGTAATGTGCCGCTCTCATCCGGCTATACAGTGTAACCCAAATATTAGGAAAGTATAATAAACATTGTTTTGTAAATAGTATCTATGTGACAATGTGTATAATGCCATCCTCAAAAAATATGTTTGTTTTCGTGCAGGTGAACCCTAATGTCTACTGTATACTGTACTGTCTTTAAAGAGTACTATGTTCTGACTGAAGTAACTATCTGTGTAGTTTGCTGCCATAGCTTCTATAGAGAACGCACAATGACAAACCTAAAAGAGAAAACTTGCTAAGGGACAGACTGGCTGCCAAAGTGAATTATTGGTATTATTAATACAACTTTTTTTTGTTTGTTAAATCACTGTTATGTGCTCAGTGTCAACAGGCCATAAGCAGAAAAGCCGTGTGGTTATATTTTTATAGATTTATTTGCTGATTCTGCGATTCTCACTCCTGTTAATTTCAGTCCTGTTACTCCAATGAGTCATATCTTTGCCAGATGGATCATTTACAAAAATATACATTTTGAGTACAGTAGTACCGTATTTCTCGGACTATAAGGCGCACTTAAAATCCTTTCATTTTCTCAAAACTCGACAGTGCACCTTATAGCCCGGTGCTATTTACGGAATAATTTTGGTTGTGCTTACCGACCCGGAAGCTATTTTATTTGGTACATGGTGAAATGATAAGTGTGACCAGTAGATGTCAGTCACACATAAGAGATACGTGCAGACTGCAATATGATGGCAAAGTGACAATGTAAACATCCTGTGTAACACAATAAATAATGTTCACTCAACTTTTACTTTCTGACAAGGAGTGTCCTCCACAGTGGACATGTTTATATAAGTTTGGAAAATGTTCTTTCCCAGAAAAGTTAACTAACAATTTAACTTTTAATCATGTAGATACCTCACAAACGGATGTTTGGCTCAGCTAGCTTTAAATCTTTTTTCTGGGAGCCAGGGTGTACCCAACCCCGCTTATATCAGGTAGATTTTCAGTGTACTCGTATATCCCGCGGTTGACATTTTTTGGGGGGTGATATCCCTCAGTGCTGTGCGACGTTACCGGCTGGCTGTATCGCAGACGAAAGTGGCACGCTTTGATTAGCAGAATGCAGACATTCGTACCTCCGCCAAAGAGGTTAGGTTTCCGCCAGGGTTTGTTTGTGTGTTTGTTAGCAACATAACTCAAACAGTTGTGGATGGATTTTGATGATTTTTTTTTCAGGAAATGTCCATCTATCCATCCATCCATTTTCTACCGCTTAATACCTTCGGGGTCGCGGGGGGCGCTGGAGCCTATCTCAGCTACAATCGGGCGGAAGGCGGGGTACACCCTGGACAAGTCGCCACCTCATCACAGAGCCAACACCGATAGACAGACAACATTCACACTCACATTCACACACTAGGGCCAATTTAGTGTTGCCAATCAACCTATCCCCAGGTGCATGTTTTTGGAGGTGGGAGGAAGCCGGAGTACCCGGAGGGAACCCACGCAGTCACGGGGAGAACATGCAAACTCCACACAGAAAGATCCAGAGCCCGGGATTGAACCCAGGACTGCTCAGGACCTTCGTATTGTGAGGCAGACGCACTAACCCCTCTGCCACCATGCTGCCTAAATGTCCTAAAAAAAACAATTCCTCTTATATACTACAAACACACTTCACTTCCTGCGTACGGCAATCCACGCCTCTCACCTGCGCAGAGGATTCTGGGAGATGTCGTTTATTTTCAGACCCGGCCAACGCCTAAGCGACAGAAAAAAAACTAAACACCAGGGATTTGTTTGATACGTCACGCGTTACGTCATTATTGTGAAGACTTTGAAACCGCATTACCGCGATATCTACAATATCGTTACATCCCTACAAGTTATATTTATATTGGGGTAATCAGAGTCACCTACCTCTTTAAAGTTTTACATATCATTGCAGCGACTATTTTTTCAAACGAGGTACAGCACAACTTTATCGCCTGTCTCATCATCTGTTTTGGCTACACACATACATCTTCACCTTCTTCCTGATGTCGACCATTTTTTTTAAATTTCAGCCTGTGTGCGGGTTTCGGAGCACACAGCTTTGGCAGGCTCACAATCTCAACCCTTTTTCGTTCGCTTGAAACACGAGACAGAAGCTCCGCCTACTGCTCAGTGGTGAATTGTGATTGGACATAGTGTCCAAATCTGAGGCAAATGGCTAATTTCAATTTGATTTGCGTGTTTATAAGGGGCCCAGGCACACAGAAGACATCTCTGATTCATTCCAAATTGATGGGAGTGTAACAAAGAATTGTGCTTGGATTAGTATGTGTGCACACTTTCATACATCTAAAAAAAAATTTGGGCGTTTTCTGGATTTGAACATAAGCCCATTTTTAGTAGGAAATCCATGCAGGTCTTAACACTTGAGGCCCCAGATGTTTTGGGTGGATCTCATGGGGTTCGCTGTGACATTTGATACGCCAACTAATGGCCTGGATGCTCGTTACTCAAATTTGTGCTTGCAACTTAAAATATAGCAATTACCTGAGGCATAGCTCTTATCTCAAAACACTCTCAAGTTGAGGTACCACTGTAGTTCAATATATGGGCCGGTATAGCTCGGTTGGTAGAGCGGCCGTGCCAGCAACTTGAGGGTTCCAGGTTCGACCCCAGCTTCTGTCATCCTAGTCACTGCCGTTGTGTCCTTGGGCAAGACACTTTACCCACCTGCTCCCAGTGCCACCCACACTGGTTTAAATGTAACTTAGATATTGGGTTTCACTATGTAAAGCGCTTTGAGTCACTAGAGAAAAGCGCTATATAAATATAATTCACTAATTCACTTCATGTGTACTATCAAATTTAGAGTTGGAAAGACAGACATTCCCATTTAATTTGAGAGCTACAACCAAGCAAATGTCACTGATTCGGTGGAACGTCCAATTAAAAAAAAACATACTTAGGTTCGATCCTTGTGATTGTAATTTGCAATGGTTGGCAACTGCACTACATCATGCTAAACTGTGAAATGTGTTATAAATTAGTAACCAAAGGGAATGTGTACCTAATGTTGTGTATTCATGTATTGGATGGAACTTTATTGTCATCGCACTTAAAAAGTACAACAAAATTATTTTTTTTTAATTACAAACCCGTTCAGGATCACACATACATCATACAGGGTATACAGAACAGGAACATTGTGGTCGCCACGAAGGCGGCGCCCCGTAATAGGTGGGGAAAGGTAAACAGGGGGTGAGTAAAAAGAAAGTAGATTCCAGACAATCTTCTATGAAGGTGCGGGGGGCTCAGTTTGGGGCCAGTAAAAAAAGCTCTAGCTACAATAGCACAAATAGAACACGTAACGACACACAGAAAACAAAGGACTTCTTCGGGTGGGCATCCGGTTCAGGCCTCTGGCGCTGCTCCGTCCACCTTCACACCACAAGGAGATAAGCAGTGACAAAGGCGTGTGGTGGGGGTCTATGTGCATGTCTGTGTGTGTGTTATGTCTGCAGGCCTGGAGTCGCTCCGCACGAACAAAATTATCGATTTGCAGCAAATCCTAGTATTTATTACATACCCTACAACGGACTGTAAACTCAACAAAACTGGCACATTGCAGTAAAGGCTCAGTGTGTGCTTAAAAACATAACATTATTATACAACATTTCCACAGGATTCTTTGACTTTAATCTTGTAAAAATAAAAATCTAACACCACATTTTGATCCTCATATTTTGGTACCCTTCCACATGCATCCACGTGCGCTCCTAAAATCCAAAGAGGTCTGAAGTCCACGCAGGAATTCGCTTCACTTCCTCTTTTGACAAATGTCAGTTTAATTATGGCAAGTCCGTCTTGCGTCTACCTGAGCTTTGACCACAAGAAAGGCATCTGAGGTGCTCCCTGCGGCCTCCTGTGACTGGTGCTAATGACCGTGATGATCCACCATTGTGGAAAGTTTCAACTTCTGTACACCAAACGCTGTTTTGGTCAAAACGGTGACTCCCAATATTTGGTCATGCCTCGTTTGATTTGTTCGTAGGTCACAAACATGACAATGTTCCAGGAGCCCAGTCGCAGGAAAGAAGGCATAAACCTGAGAAAGGGAACATTATCAAACATTAGAAAAAAGTGTACAGTAGGCCGATGCTATTTGTTGACGTGATGACAACACACCCTTTATAGAAGGCTGCGGGTCCTTCATTCTTCAGCATGGTGACCGCACAGTTGATGGCGCTGCTGTACTGGTTGGTGCCTGAATTCATGAAGCGCGTTTTAACCACGTCCACAGGCGACGCCACCACTGTGGTACAGAAGCCTGCACCGAAGGCAGCCGTGAAATGACACGGCAGGTTGTCTGCAAAGGAACAATAGCGATTAAACAAACGCATCTGTTATCATTTGAATATAGCATATAATAGAGCGGGGGTGTCCAACCTTTGTCCACACAGGGCTGGATAGGGATCGGTACCTTTCACATTTGAACTGATAAGGTCCCAATTTATGGTATTTTTTTTGTGTCTTAATAGGTGTTAATTGTTTGAAAAAAAATATCTAGGTAAAATTTAAAAATGAGCTTATTATGATAACTGTGCTGTCCCGTTATCTTGTTTTCTTATTACATTTCTGAGTCTCATTTGCAAGTATTATATGGTAGATTTTGCATGCAGTTGCAATTCCAAGGCGTTAGATGGCAGTAGTGAATAGACTACGGCGTGTTGCCTTAGCCAGGAAGTAGTCGTTGCCATGAAGTTGAATGTGCCAGTCTATTTTTGAATGATTGAAACTTTTATTAGTAGATTGCACAATATAGTACATATTCCGTACAATTGACCACTAAGTTTTTCAACTTGTTTAAGTCGGGGTCCAAGTAAATCAATTCATGGTAAAGTCTTATGTCTTATGTTACAGTGTTTATACTATAAGTATTGTACTTATTACACACCAGCTGTTTGATTGTAACGTGCATCTTAGCGTAGTTTTTATTACCAAATTTGGAGGTATTGATATAGTGATGTAGAATCGCTAAGGCTAATCAGTAGCATGTATATGGCAAAGCCAATGTAGATTAGCATCAAGCTAGCACATTTTGGAAAAGAGACTTTAATTGAAGCAATCATTTGGACACAAATGCAATTTTTTTGTCAGAATGTCATACAGGACTTTTTTATGTGTTACTTGAATGCATTACATTTATTTGTTCAAAATACACCCAGCCAGGATGTATTTTGAAGTAAAACATTTTCAAAGTCTCTTCACTCATCTTTGCAGTGAGTTAAAGCAGTTAAGGTAAAGGAGCATGTACAGTACAAGTTCATTGCATGATTAATCTGCGTATAAACATGATTAATGCGGTTTTCTTTTGTGATTAATCACATTAGTTAACTTTTTTATTTTATTATTAATTGAATGTTGTCTGTCTATCTGTGTTGGCCCCGCGATGAGGTGGCGACTTGTCCAGGGTGTACCCCGCCTTCCGTCCGATTGTAGCTGCGCCCCCCGCGACCCCGAAGGGAATAAGCGGTAGAAAATGGATGGATGGATGGATATGTTATGTAATGTTCAGTCTTTTGCCTTTTGCTCACCTGACATCAAGTTGTACTTCAGGATGAGCTCCTTGATGATGTCATAGGTCACCAGCTCCGAACAGTTAACGATGGCGTTGCGAGTGATGTTGGGCATGCAGCCTGCATGAACGCAAGAGGAGCGTTACAGCACGTCTGAGTAGATTGAAATGTTATGTAATCCTCGTACCTTTCCAGAGCCCCCGCACGCCCTCGTCCCGGGCAATGGTCTTGTAGGCGTCCAGAGTGCCGTTATATCTTCTCCCGCCGTCTGACAGGCGAGCCTGGGCCTGAAAGCGTACTTTCACCACGTCTGTCGGTTGAGCAAAGGCCACAGCCATGGCGCCGGTGGTGCATCCCGCCATGAGCCGGATTACGATCCCAGAACCTTTTTTCACGACACATCCAATCGTCACGATCAAAGTCGCCGTTTGGCTGGACGAGGATCGTACTCACTTTCCGTGCCGCGGGTGTAGAACTGCTTCATGGAGTCGTAAAGGCCGATTCGTACCGAGGCGAAGCTCATCTGCCTCTGCAGCCCTGCCACCAGGCCGTTGTAAAGACTCCTGGGCCCTTCAGTGCGCACCATAGTGCTGATGGTGCCAAACACGCCGCGGTATTTCTTCGCATTGCCACCATCCGATTTCTGACTCTCTCCCTGAACCTGAAGGCAACATAAGCACAAACATTCACAGCAAAATCCAACTCCACGTCAACTATCATAGTTGTATATCGTCCTGTACCTGGAGTCGCACTTTGGCCGTGTCCAGTGGGAAGGTGATGAGGTCAGCGATGCATGCGGCAGTGCCAGCACCAAAGAACTTCACAGTCGCTGAAGGCATCACGTCTTTGGCTTTCATGACGACGGCCATTTTTGCACCTACATTGTAACACAAAAAAATGCTCTTATTTGACCTTATATATTCAGCTTACTATTTGCCAGCTTTTTCCCTTCATTTTAAACTTAAGTCTCACTATATGGCAGTACTTTGCAAATACTGTGTCGGGGCAAAGCAGGATTCGTATTATATGAATATGTACTATATATTTTTTCTCTGCTTAACGAATCCCAAAGACTGAGCATTCTTGAAATATTACAAATTGTGTTTTATAAACTTTACTTGGGTAATTGTTGGAAGTTGTTAACAGTTGAAAACCGCTGCTGTATGGTATTGAAACCATATTATTTATTGCAGCCAATCGGTTTTTAACATCAATAACCAAATTGGAAATACATGCAAAAGGTAACAATGGTATGGTTTTATCAAATAAAATTATGCTTAGTGCCCCAATTTAGCCAGAATAAATTACAATATAACGATGATTATTAAAATCAAATAATTACTAAGAGTAGTTATAATAACTTTATTTAGTTAAAATACATTTAATTTTTATTTTAAATCTAAATATTAGTATTAGATTTGTAATTGTTATAAATATCATGTGTATTATTTATAACAATTGTCGTACTATATAATCAACCATCAATAATTACAATAGCTATAATATGGGTTTATGTCAAAATACAAATAAATAAATTAGTGTTATATTTATAATATATTTATTATTTATATCCATCATTATACTATATAATTATGTGGGTGCATATACAGTATGCGTTTACAAAAGCACCTTAAAGACAGACATCTCATCACAACATACTGTAGTAATAGATATTAGTATTGTAATAATTATGATTATAATAAATAAAATATTTTATATTCATGAATACTATTATAATATATAATCAATCATAAATACTTCATGATCATTATAATATGGACTGGTTTATAAATAAATAAATAAATCTCCTTAAAGACAATACATATTAACATTACAATATTTTTAATTATAATAAACATTTATTATTTATCATTATTATTATACTATATAATTAACCATCAATAATTTGTATATTTATATTGATAATAATGTTTGCTCATGTATAAATAAAAACATATCAGGTCACATCACAACATAGTAATGAGTATTATATTTATAATTGTAATAATTATATATGATTATTTGATTATATAATTTAATTATACATGACAAAATGAAAGTGGCGATGGGAACCACACTCAAATAGTTTGATACCTGATACATTGACATATTCATACATTGACTTTCATTGTCCAATCAAATACTTTAGACAACAATCATGTAATATTCTGGCACAGTACTACGAGCATTAAAGTGCTGTATAGTTGCTTCACATACAGAAGTGTAGAAGTTTACCTCTGTTATAGTCCACTGAAGTGTAATAATCCCCAAGCAGCAAAGTGTAGAGAGGATCCTTGAGGCGTTCCTTCCACTGCCCTCATCTCTTGCTGCCTGCTCACTGTTTGTCTCGTCGCCAAGCGGCTCAATTTATGGCCACCTTTCTGCACATGACCTCAAGGCAGCGTGACGGGCCGGGCCCACCTGTTATGTGAGGCTCATGTTTACCAGTGTGGGACACGCACACAGAACACAGGCAGGATACTTTAGCTCTTGTTGATCTTCACTTTGCAGCGTCACGGCTGGCCGGGGTGGGCTCCTGAAGCGCAGAGGGAAAAAATAGGAAAACATTTGAACATGTAGTCATTTGCAGTCATCACGTGTTGTCATTCTTCTACTTAATCTTGATTCAATGTATGTTGGCAGTGAGTTCATAGGACATGCAGTCCTTTTTGTGTCTATTGGCTCACGTCTGCGGCCAATCAGAGACAGAGACGCCTTATGGAATTCCTGGAGTGTTCTCACTGGGACTTCAAGCCAGTCATAGAAGGCTGCGCTGGATAACACCTTTAATCACTTTTGAAGTGCATCCAAGTAGAGGAGAGGGGTCATTTGGACTCTCCACTAGTATATATACTCGTATCAGCACCAATCTTATCATTTATCATATACAGTCAATGCATGACATTTGTTTGAAATGCAAAATAAAATATTTTCTATCGTTCCATCCCTACAACTTATATCAGTGATTCTCAAACTGTGGTAGGCAGTGTTGGGTTAGTTACTGAAAACCAGTAACTAGTTACAGTTACTTTATTTCAAAAGCAACTCAGTTACTAACTCAGTTACTTACACCAAAAAGTAATGCGTTACTGTGAAAAGTAACTATTAAGTTACTTTTTTTTTTTTTAAGGCTCCCATTAATGCCCTTTTAGCCTTCACTTCAGTACTGTTATTGCACTGGAGAATAATACAATCTGTTGATCAACTTGACATGCATTTGCATCACTGAACTCTGCTAAGCAATGTGGCAAAGACAAAGATATGTTTCAAAGGGCCAATTTATTTTGGGCCAGAACAAATTGACAAAACTATTTTAAATAGCTGCAACATAACATACGTAAGTAACAAACCGCATAATAACAACATGTCACAACATAGCTGTAAACCTGGCTTCACCCAAGGAAGGCACACATGACATGATTATAAGTCATGTCACTATATACAGCACACATACTGCTATACACACGCCTAACCAGGCGTTTTTTTCTCTCAAGGAATTGTGAAATAAAATCATGTCTTCAGTGAAGCCCAGAACACTCTACGCATTTCCCCAGTTTTAGTTTAGAGAAAAGGAAAGATTGGCCTGGCCCACTAGGATCCCTCTTTATGTTTGTGAACATTACAGTCTATACATTTACAGTAATGTTGTAATCAAACACTCTAGAAGTCCAGAATGAAAGTATAAGAAAAAATATATATATAAGAGAATTGACAGAGTGTGTGTACCTTCAGTAATGAATGATGAGCAGAGGCAGAGTTTGGAGTGTCTTCTTTAGCTTGCTTTCCATGTTTATGTACTCACTGTCCACTGTGTCCAGGAACTTGGAAAATGTTTTTGTGCCATTCTCCGTTTGACGCCCGCTATCATGCTAATTAGCTGCCTGAAAGCGGGTGACTCCACTGTAGAAATAGCCTGCATGTCTTCTAGCACATACGCTGCAATGGCTCTATCAATGTTGTCCTGGCTAGCAGTCCCTCCGTTAAAATCCTTAGGTGAAGTGTGTCTCTCTTTACTAGCTTCGTCGAAGCATGTTGCTTTTGTAGCTGTTTCAGCAGATTTGAATTGCTGTTTTGGGCAGTAGATGGGATCTTTGATCCAAGACACAACTTATATTTAACTAAAATGTTATTTTCTTTGTGCTCGACAAATGAAAAGTAGTGAGAATATCTCCATCTGAAGAAACTCGGCTTCGGCTCCGCCATGATGTCTTGTTCGTAAACACAGACACGCCCCCCCCGCCCCACACATACACTCACACTCACACACACACACAGCACGTGACGCGCCTCTTGTGACAGAGGAAGAATCAGAAGGACGACACTGCAGCTCTCTAATAAAACTCAGTTCTCAGTTTCTAGCCGATACTATAAAAAATAACGTAAAATAACGCAGTAACGCATCATGTAGTAACTGAATATAAAAAATAACGCGTTAGACTACTCATTACTCTCGAAAATAACGGCGTTACAGTAATGCATTACAAAGTAACGCGTTAGTCCCAACACTGGTGGTAGGCTCAATAGAGAATCGCTAAAAACTACAACATGGCTGACAGGGAGAAGTTGAGGCACGTAGATAAGACCGCTCAGAAAACAATGCGTCCTGAAAAGACGTTCAGAAAGCAGTTTAAAGATGGCCAGTAAAACCTAATCTAGGCAAAAATGTGACCAAAGAACCACCATTACATGTTATGTAGACCAGGGATTCTCAAACTGTGGTACGTTTACTGCTAGTCGTACACGGGCGCCATCAAGTGGTACGCCAAAAAATCTAGTGTTGGCAGTCAAAATGTGTGTAATGTTGCAGTGACCAAAAATATTAAATATGTACGTTAATACAATGTCTGCCTTGTTTTTAATGACTACTTAGGCCTACTACTATTTTAATGTTGGTCACTATAGTATGACGGTACTTGGAGAGCCAAGTGTTTTCTGAGGTGGTACTTGGTATAATAAAAAAAGTTTGAGAACCCCATCCATCCATCCATTTTCTACCGCTTATTCCCTTTGGGGTCACGGGGGGAGCTGGAGCCTATCTCAGCTACAATCGGGCGGAAGGCGGGGTACAACCTGGACAAGTCGCCAACTCATCGCAGGGCCAACACGGATAGACAGACAACATTCACACTCACATTCACACACTAGGGAACATTTAGTGTTGCCAATCAACCTATCCCCAGGTGCATGTCTTTGGAGGTGGGAGGAAGCCGGAGTACCCGGAGGGAACCCACGCAGTCACGGGGAGAACATGCAAACTCCACACAGAAAGATCCCGAGCCTGGGATTGAACCCAAGACTACTCAGGTCCTTCGTATTGTGAGGCAGACGCACTAACCCCTCTTCCACCGTGCTGCCCCAGTTTGAGAACCACTGAACTATATTTTATGTTTTCACTACACATGCAAGTCATTTAATCTTGAATCCACATGTAACTACATGTGAACATTTATGGAGAAAATGCTGACGCCGACCTGAAATGCCATCGGAAAATGCGTGCAATGAATAAACTGAACTGCTGATGGGCTAAAAAGTTACTTTAGGCAAAAAAATAAAGTACTGTACAGTGGACGGCCTGTAGGTCTTCTGTTGGAGATCCTAGCTTAACAGTGCTGGGGGCCACAGAGAGGCGGAAAATAAGTCGTTGCAACCCGGCGGCTTGTGCAGGCTTCCCGAGCAGCGCTCTCAACACCATAATTGCCAACCCTCCCGATTTTCCCGGGAGACTCCCGAATTTCAGTGCCCCTCTTGAAAATCTCCCGGGGCAACCATTCTCCCGAATTTCTCCCGATTTCCACCCGGACAATTAAATTGGAGGCGTGCCTTAAAAGCACTGCCTTTAACGTCCTCTCTCACCTGAAACCTTCACCCCTTATCAGCCGCATGCTGTCCAGGCGTCCGCTTATCCTCCATATAAACAGCGTACCGGCCCAGTCACATAATAATGTAGCGTTGGACGGGTTTAACAATAGTCTTTACTCGAAGATGTCAAGAAATGCTGACACGTTTTATGATCTTTTAACTGGTTTATTGATAACGCAAGGCATACTTGGTCAACAGCCATACAGGTCACACTGACGGTGGCCGTATAAACAACTTTAACACTGTTACTAATATGCGCCACACTGTGAACCCACACCAAACAAGAATGACAAACACATTTCGGGAGAACATCCGCACCGTAACACAACATAAACTCAACAGAACAAATACTCAGAATCCCTTGCAGCACTAACTCTTCCGGGACGCTACAATAACATCTACGGCTTTTGGAGCTCAGTGCACAACTGCACACACAACAAGAAGGAGACGAAGCAGTAGAACGAAGAAGAGACATGGCGACGACGAGTAAGAAGAAGAAATACGCTTGCAAGTTCCAAAACGATTGGAAAAAAGAATTTCATTTCATCCAGAAAAGCCCGAATTCGGAGGTCTCAAGGTTGGCAAGTCTGCTCAACATTGTGAAAAGAAATAAATAATTTTAGGTGTAAACGCCCCAAATTAGCTATAATACTAACGTTAAATTTTAGCGTGCTAATACGGGAACCGTTAGCATACTTGCAAGGTAGCACGTATGTAATAGGAAGGGCTTTAGGAACCCGCCAGTCAGAGTTCAGGGTTAACTGTGTGTGGTGATGCAAGGTCTGTCTGACAACTTCCGTTTTAAATCAAAGTTTGACTGCAGCGCATGGGACGCCAAAACCTCTAAGCTTCGATGCACATTCAGCTATATTTGATGCAAATGTAAGTTGGCACCTGCACTTTAAAGTGATCTGCTTTAGACTAACATCATCTTGTGTCACTTTTAGTAAAGGATGTTGCAGTGGACAAGAATACAGGTCGTTTAATAATTGACACTGGCCAAGGTATTTGTCATTTTAATTTTTATAACCATTAGGTTTTAGCTGATTATCTTCCTAACTTGTGTTGTTTGTTTTTCGTAGGATTGTTTTACTACGCACCATCTTAAACTGTCAGTGTTTTTTATCCCACTATTTTAACTGTTGTATTTATTAAACATAAAACGTTTTACTAAGCCTTTTAAACTTAGTCACTTGGCATTTGAATTCAATTACTGGGTTTGTGGAATCAATTAAATTATTATCCGGTGCTGTTATTTAAAGGCTTGTTTTATTTTACAGTGTATTCCCCTATATAGACCTAACCTTGATCCTGACCTCATGGTAAACTACCGACCGGTGTCCCACCTTCCCTTTATTTCGAAAATCCTCGAAAAAATTGTGGCACAGCAGCTAAATGAACACTTAGTGTCTAACAATCTCTGTGAACCTTTTCAATCCGGTTTCAGGGCAAATCACTCTACGGAGACAGCCCTCGCAAAAATGACTAATGATCTACTGCTAACGATGGATTCTGATGCGTCATCTATGTTGCTGCTTCTTGATCTTAGCGCTGCTTTCGATACCGTCGATCATAATATTTTATTAGAGCATATCAAAACACGTATTGGTATGTCAGACTTAGCTTTGTCATGGTTTAACTCTTATCTTACTGACAGGATGCAATGCGTCTCCCATAATAATGTGACCTCGGACTATGTTAAGGTAACGTGCGGAGTTCCTCAGGGTTCGGTTCTTGGCCCTGCACTCATTAGTATTTACATGCTGCCGCTAGGCGACATCATACGCAAATACGGTGTTAGCTTTCATTGTTATGCTGATGACACCCAACTCTACATGCCCCTAAAGCTGACCAACACGCCGGATTGTAGTCAGCTGGAGGCGTGTCTTAATGAAATTAAACAATGGATGTCCGCTAACTTCTTGCAACTCAACGCCAAGAAAACGGAAATGCTGATTATCGGTCCTGCTAAACACCGACATTTATTTAATAATACCACCTTAACATTTGACAACCAAACAATTACACAAGGCGAATCAGTAAAGAATCTGGGTATTATCTTCGACCCAACTCTCTCGTTTGAGTCACACATTAAGAGTGTTACTAAAACGGCCTTCTTTCATCTCCGTAATATCGCTAAAATTCGTTCTATTTTATCCACTAGCGACGCTGAGATCATTATTCATGCGTTCGTTACGTCTCGTCTCGACTACTGTAACGTATTATTTTCGGGTCTCCCTATGTCTAGCATTAAAAAATTACAGTTGGTACAAAATGCGGCTGCTAGACTTTTGACAAGAACAAGAAAGTTTGATCATATTACGCCTATACTGGCTCACCTGCACTGGCTTCCTGTGCACTTAAGATGTGACTTTAAGGTTTTACTACTTACGTATAAAATACTACACGGTCTAGCTCCGTCCTATCTTGTCGATTGCATTGTACCATATGTCCCGGCAAGAAATCTGCGTTCAAAGAACTCCGGCTTATTAGTGATTCCCAGAGCCCAAAAAAAGTCTGCGGGCTATAGAGCGTTTTGTATTCGGGCTCCAGTACTATGGAATGCCCTCCCGGTAACAATTAGAGATGCTACCTCAGTAGAAGCATTTAAGTCCCATCTTAAAACTCATTTGTATACTCTAGCCTTTAAATAGCCCCCCTGTTAGACCAGTTGATCTGCCGTTTCTTTTCTTTTCTCCTCTGCTCCCCTTTTCCTTGAGGGGGGGGGGGGGGCACAGGTCCGGTGGCCATGGATGAAGTGCTGGCTGTCCAGAGTCGGGACCCGGGGTGGACCGCTCGCCTGTGCATCGGCTGGGAACATCTCTGCGCTGCTGACCCGTCTCCGCTCGGGATGGTGTCCTGCTGGCCCCACTATGGACTGGACTCTTACTATTATGTTGGATCCACTATGGACTGGACTCTCACAATATTATGTCAGACCCACTCGACATCCATTGCTTTCGGTCTCCCCTAGAGGGGGGGGGTTACCCACATATGCGGTCCTCTCCAAGGTTTCTCATAGTCATTCACATCGACGTCCCACTGGGGTGAGTTTTTCCTTGCCCGTATGTGGGCTTTGTACCGAGGATGTCGTTGTGGCTTGTGCAGCCCTTTGAGACACTTGTGATTTAGGGCTATATAAATTAAGATTGATTGATTGATATTTGCAGTGAGTGTGTTGTTTTAGTGTGGGAACAATAATAATATTATAATAATACTGGTTTTAATTGAAAGCTAAAACTATTGCATTTGAACTACTAAATGCCTTGTTTCTATGTGTAAGAAATTTACAAAACTAAAGCCTCCTTCAGTTTATTCTGGTAACCTGGTTTAGCTGTAATATAGTCCGAGCTGCTTTTAGTACACACACCCACTTGGAACTATAAACAAAGTCTATTTTTTAGGTTTAAACTTAAAGTTAAAATTAGCTGACATGCTAGTATGCATGCTAACACAGTAACAGTTAGCATACTACCAAATTACCACTTAGTAACAAAATCCATGGTTTTCTAGGTGTAAACATACAAAATGTGTTAAACTGCTAACATAAACCATTAGCATACTAATATTAGCATACTCTGCCTTCAAGATGACCGGCTGCGATGGATGGATGTCAAGTGAGTACAGTTATTAAACTGCCTGCTGGACCCCCATTAGATACAAAAAGGACCTGAAGATGCCTACGAGGGCGCCTGACTTAAAAAAAACAATTTTAATTTCATATGTCAACAGTTTACAGTAAATTACTGTAAAAAAAAAAATGGCACCACTGCTATTTTTACGGTAAAATTCGAGCAAATCAGCTTCCATTTGTTTACCATAAAGTCTAAGGTTGCTGTTTTTACATACTGCAAAGTACTTCAATGGAAAATCGGTACGGGTTTTATTTTTACAGGAAAATTCTGGCAACTGAGCTGCAAGTATTTTCTCTACTGACTTTTTTACAGAGCAGTCAAATTTGAAAAAAGACTTTGGTACGATTATCATATTTGAGGCGGCGTGACTCAGTTGGTAGTGCAACTGTATCAGCAACTTGAGGGTTTCAGGTACGATCCCCGCTTCTGCCATCCTAGTCGCTGCTTTTGTATCCTTGGGCAAGACGCTTTACCCACCTGCTCCCAGTGCCACCCACACTGGTTTAAATGTAACGTAAAGTTGTAGATAATGAGTTTCACTTTGTAAAGCGCTTTTAGTCTCTAGAGAAAAGCACTATATAATTGAATTCACTTCAGATTTTATGAGCGTGTTTCATCTGCCGTACAGATTTACTTTAGAAAAGAGAAGTGTGGGATGCTTCTCTTGTTGTCTTATTTGTATTTGACTTTATTAAATGTTTGGGTAGAATTTTATTTAACAAAACCAGTTTTCCCTTAAAGTGGAACTGCACTATTTTTGGAATTTTGCCTATCGTTCACAATCATTATGAGAGACAAAAACACACGTCTTTTTTTTTTTCTTTTTTTTTTACGATTTTAAAGATGAGGTCATTAGAGACAATAATCTTTACCTGAGACTTGGCTAAAACCAGTTGACTTTTTCCACTTAACGAGGCAACTCCTCCTAACTATACGAGTGCACATATTGCTTATCCCCTTTAAACGGGTGGAGGGGTCGCACTAATATCCAATGAAAATCTTAACCTCAGCCCTGACCTAAGTAATAAATATAAATCATTTGAGGTGCCCACTATGAGGTCTGTCACACCGCTACCTCTCCATCTGGCTGTTATCTACCGCCCCGCTGGGCCCTATTCGGAATTTATCAGTGAATTTTCAGAGTTTGTAGCTGATCTTGTGACGCACGCAGATAATATGATTATAAAGGGGGATTTTAATATCCATATGAATACCCCGTCAGACCCTCCATGCGTGGCGCTCCAGACTATAATTAATAGCTGTGGTCTTACACACATATTAAATGAACACACGCATCGCAACGGTAATACGATAAATCTAGTCCTTGTCAACCACCTCCAAAGTTATGGTACTCCCGTACACTAAAATAATGTCCGATCGCTACCTTATAAAATTTGGAGTTCTGACTCATTGTCAACAAGCTACTAATAGCCCTTGGTTTAGCAGCCGCAACATTAATGCTGCCACAACTACGACTATTGCTGGCCTACTGCCCTCTGTAATGGCACCATTCCCAAATTATGTAGGCTCTATCGATAACCTCACTAACGACTTTAACGATGCCCTGCGCAACGCCGTTGATAGCATAGCACCGCTAAAGCTAAAATAGGCCCCTAAAAGGCGTACTCCCTGGTTTACAGAAGAAACCAGAGCTCTTAAACTGATTGATTGATTGATTGAAACTTTTATTAGTAGATTGCACAGTACAGTACATATTCCATACAATTGACCACTAAATGGTAACACCCCAATAAGTTTTTCAACTTGTTTAAGTCGGGATCCACGTTAATCAATTCATGGTAAACTCATGTAGAAAGCTGGAACGCAAATGATGTGCGACTAATCTTGAGGTTTTCCATCAAGCATGGAGTGATGGCTTAATAACTTAGAAACATGCACTTAACTTAGCTAAAACTAATTACTACTCAAATCTCATCCGCCTCAATAAAAACGATCCTAAATATTTGTTCAATACAGTTGTATCGCTAACCCAACAAGGGACTCCTCCCAGTAGCTCCACCTACTCAGCTGAGGACTTTATGTGGATACTGATGCGTCATTAGTGTTGTTGCTTTTTGATCTCAGCGCTGCTTTCGATACCGTCGATCATAAAATTCTATTAGCATGTATCAAAACACGTATTGGTATGTCAGACTTAGCCTTTTCCTGGTTTAACTCCTCGCTTACTGACAGAATGCAGTGTGTCTCCCATAACAACGTGTCTCTACAGCTTGGTTATGATACAGGTTACGTGGGTAATTGAAGTATTGTTGACGGGTTTTTTTTATGCATTTTGCAAGTGATTTAGAGGTAGAATTGATTGCTCCCATTAGCTGCATTGCTATCCACCTAGAACAAGACAATTTGTATATGTTAGAAAGCAAAAAAAAAATAATGTTTTGAATACTTTCTACCTCCTTTTCTTTTGGTTTGTTGAGTAAGCACAGGATTAATACGTGGAAATGACAAATAAGGTATTTTGATACCTAAAATAGTTTCTATTTAATTATAATTTATTTTGTTCAATCCCAGATAGTCTGTGACCTAACGTTTGATAGCTTTGTAGATACATTGAGACAAAGTCGAAGTTCATTGTGTTCTTCATTGTGTTTTTGAAACTGCACCAATTTTTTCCTCTGAATTTTCAACTAACTTAAAGTGTTTTGTCAAAATGATTTTGTTTGTGATTTCTACATTTTCATGTGTTTGTTCTGTTTTTTGGCCAAAATAAACTAAAAAAACAATCTCAAGTTGGCTTTATTTTGAAGTTATCATGGCATTATTTTACCAGTTGGGAATATATTTTCGTCCATGTGGCCCCTGAGTTAAAATAAGCTTGATACCCCTGGTTTATACTGTAAATATTATACTTATTACACACCAGCTGTTCGATTGTCACGTGCAGTTTAGTTGTAGTTATCATTACTAAAACTGAAGGTGTTGAAATTGCCATGTAAAAATGCTAATGCTAATCTATAGCCAGTATACAGCATCGTGCACATTTTAAAAAGTGAAGCTTTGCTTTTGAGTGTTTTCTATCACGCAAAAAAAAATTGCAACATGACCGAGAGACAGTCAGTGCAACAGCGGTATCAAGAATCGGTACCGTTGCAATGAATACAACATAATTGCAATGAATACAGAAAATATTAGTCGTTTACTTGAAAATGGTAAATTTGCAGAGTAAGGGAGTTCATGCACACACATGCACTCACACACACACACACGCACGCACGCACGCACACAACACACACACACACATGGAGGCATAAAGTAAAACAAGCCTAGTAGAACACTACACAATGTTCCAGACTATAAGTTACCAGCATGTTTCTTTCCATAAGATGTATGAGGGTGGGTGGATGTACAGCAGAGAATCTGTGTGCAAGCATCTGTACAGTCGTGGAAAGCAAGGACTGTGGAATGTGTTCTGGGGGAGACACTTTATAAGCAGTGTTGGAGGCTGCATGCCTGCAAACATGTGACTTTCCGTGTCCGCTTTTGGGTGCAGGCCGCTTACATCACAAGTCACAAGAAGGGGTCATGCACAGCATTCACACTAAAAAGCCCACATTTGCTGCAATATTAAATCTGTACTTTTGCTGGAATTTAACCCAGAATGATATTATATTTGACTGACTCACAAATTAGGACTCCCCCGAAGCTTGTAAGTGTTTGCAATGCACTTTACTCTCAGAAGTTGTCTAACTTGAACCCCTTTGCTCACCCCGTTTCTAAAAGGACTCTCAGACAAATCAGTAAACACCTCACAGTTCCGGCTCTAACCAGCTGGAGGTGACCTCACTTACGGGTTCTTGCAAGATGAAACCAAGCAGAGCCACCCCCTCCTCCGTATGCTCTGCCGCACTTTGAATACCACGAACGGCTCATTGGTGCTGTGAACACAGCTTATCACCGACATGCTATAAATAAAGTCAGATGATGCTTAATGTAAATATTATTGAAGCACAGAAGCTTTATTCTTCATTTTTAACGGACCCATTAGAAAGAGGAAATACAAACCCCGTTTCCATATGAGTTGGGAAATTGTGTTAGATGTAAATATAAACGGAATACAATGATTTGCAAATCATTTTCAAGCCATATTCAGTTGAATATGCTACAAAGACAACATATTTGATGTTCAAACTGATAAACTTTTTTTTTTTTTTTGCAAATAACCATTAACTTTACAATTTGATACCAGCAACACGTGACAAAGAAGTTGGGAAAGGTGGCAATAAATACTGATAAAGTTGAGGAATGCTCATCAAACACTTATTTGGAACATCCCACAGGTGTGCAGGCTAATTGGGAACAGGTGGGTGCCATGATTGGGTATAAAAACAGCTTCCCAAAAAATGCTCAGTCTTTCACAAGAAAGGATGGGGCGAGGTACACCCCTTTGTCCACAACTGCGTGAGCAAATAGTCAAACAGTTTAAGAACAGCGTTTCTCAAAGTGAAATTGCAAGAAATTTAGGGATTTCAACATCTACGGTCCATAATATCATCAAAAGGTTCAGAGAATCTGGACCTTTTGATGACAAAGCCACGCTGTGTTACAACAGCGTGGCTTCGTAAAAAAAGAGTGCGGGTACTCTCCTGGCTCGCCTGCAGTCCAGACCTATCTCCCATCGAAAATGTGTGGCGCATTATGAAGCGTAAAATACGACAGCGGAGACCCCGGACTGTTGAACGACTGAAGCTCTACATAAAACAAGAATGGGAAATAATTCCACTTTCAAAGCTTCAACAATTACTTTCCTCAGTTCCCAATCGTTTATTGAGTGTTGTTAAAAGAAAAGGTGATGTAACACAGTGGTGAACATGCCCTTTCCCAACTACTTTGACACGTGTTGCAGCCATGAAATTCTAAGTTAATTATTATTTGCAAAAAAAAATAAAGTTTATGAGTTTGAACATCAAATATCTTGTCTTTGTAGTGCATTCAATTGAATATGGGTTGAAAAGGATTTGCAAATCATTGTATTCCGTTTATATTTACATCTAATACAAGTTCCCAACTCATATGGAAACGGGGTTTGTAATAGAGAATGTGATACATGGATGAATCGCTATCCCAAATATGTAAAAAGTGACTATGAAATATAAATGATCATGAATTAACATTAGCATTATTTTGTAATACCTGTTGGGCAGGCAGATGGATGGATGGATGGATAGCTTGCTTGCTTGCCTGTGCAGTGATGAAAAAAATGGAAAGAAGAAAAAATATGTTAAAAATGTGTGAATGAATACTAAATACAAATAATAGAATACATAATAAATACATAGAAAATAATTTAAAAAATCAAAAGCATCAATCCATCCATCCATTGTCTACCGCTTGTCCCTTACGGTATGTAATGTAATTCAAATTATAATGGAATGTGATTATTCTGAAAAATAAAATATCAAAATAGTATAATATTTTTGTATATGTAGTGTTATTATTTCTTGTAAAAACCTACTTCAGTAAAAAAAAAAAAAAAAAAAAGTATATTTTTCAGGTGTTAAGTTTTTGTCTATCCAAAATTATTTAAAGAATGATTGTAAAATATAAATTAGCATTAATTAACTTTAGCATTATTTTGTAATACCTTTCAGAATGCAGCCTCTTGCAATTTGTATATCTACTTACCTACCTAAAAGAAAGACCAGTGCTGTTTCCTAAAGAGGCACATGTTAAATGGTTGAAACCTTGACTACGTATGTAATCATGAAGAAATTGTTTGCAATTTCTTGGTATTTTCAACAATCCCAAATTCCCAAGACTCCAGACCATAATATAAGTCCCTCATGAAAATAGACAAAACATTTCTCTTCTTATTACACAACTGGATACCTTCTCCTAGTACATGACAATGAAGTCCACACCTAGTTTTTAGAAAGTCTGATGAGAGAAAGTCATGTAATATTATCAGACTTGGCAAAAGCAACAAAGACAATATGCACTATTACGTCACTTTATTGTGAGGTATACAATAGCCAGGAGTTAGCCAACAAACCAGGGTCATTATTTGGGCTGGGCCATTTGAGTTCAGTTCTAAACTTTGGGGCAACTAACATTTTTGAGTCAGATTGTTAAAAAACACCATACTGTACAACATACTGTATACTGTAGAGCAGCATGTCTCAAGCATGAAATTCCCCCAGGGGCCGTAATATTTTTTTTACGCCCCCTCCTCCCCTCACAGAATTGAAATACTACTAACAACCTGATATTGATGTATTATTATTTAAATGTATCTGTCTGTTAAGATACTTGTTGACTAGCACTTAATTCAAATAAAGAGCATATTCTACTTAAGGATATCATATGTCCTCATTACCTTGCATATTTATGGTAATTTAAGCACTTAATTCAAGCTTTGTTAAAGTACCACTGATAGTCACACACACTAAGTGTGGTGAAATTACCCTGTGGATTTGACCCATCCCCTTGTTCCACCCCCTGGGAGGTGAGGGGAGCAGCGAGCAGCAGCGGTGGCCGCGCTCGGGAATCATTTTTGGTGATTTAACCCCCAATTCCAACCCTTGAGGCTGAGTGCCAAGCAGGGAGGCAATGGGTCCCATTTTTATAGTCTTTGGTATGACTCGTCCGGGGTTTGAACTCATGACCTACCGATCTCAGGGCGGACACTCGAGCTAAAGGTTTGGAATCGTTGAAGCAGAAATAAAAACGTCAATACTGGAAGTACACTTGTCTCTCACAGCCCCCCTGACACCTCATTGCACACACTCCTTACTGCTTAAGAAGCATTGATAAAAATTATTATTGCTCCTGTTTTATAACTCCTATTTATATTAACTATTTGGTGAGGTAAAAATGGTAGGGCATGGCAGACACTTACGATCACATAATCTGCAAAAAATTTAAAAAAGCATTAAAGCTAAACAAAAAGTCCGACAGCCCAGCCTTTTCGTTTAAAGAAATGTGGCTCCAAAAATAATTCACAGTATCATTTATAATTACAATAGGCCTGCTTAAAGTCAATAGTTCATGTATTCCGTTTATGTAGAGGGCACACAATAGTGTTGCAATTTACATTAAAAACTGGGAATGCCATTTCATGGGTAAGATATCTGTTTTTTTCTGAATCAAATGTCTTGTGTTAACAGCACATGTTTTGAGGTTAGCAGTTAGGTAAACTGTATGAAATTGGATGAAAAATGTGCAGATGATATATTATTTTCCAATGCGCACGCACTGCCTATATGAAATCGTTGCCCTTACCAAGATGGCCGCCAAATAGGAACGTCTTTAACAATTAGTATGGCTTCTACAGCGCGTTGACGTCGCTGGTTGAGACCACAGTTTAAATAAACATAAATATTTATACCCAGTAGAGGGCAGTGTAGTCTCTATTGGCGATGTATGCAAAGAAGAAGACAGTACTGTAAATCTCACCAGGCTGAAGAAGAAGAAGAGCTGTCGTCGGTAGCTACTGTCAAATGTAGCAACATAATGTTAGCTGGCGTCCATTGTGTCATGTCTACCTAGTGTGAACCAGCTCATATGCCCATTAAACCCTTCCTGACAGCGACCGAGATCCGCTAACATGGAGAAGCAGTTGCATTTGAACCTGTTAGCTTCCAGACCTCCTATGCCAGGGAGCTTCCAGTCCAGCTCCAAAATGAAGATGGGGTGAGTCGGTTACAGTTAGCATCACATTAGCATGCTGTCAACTCCATTTGTTTACACTTCTAGCTTTCCTTGTGTCAGCACAATCATTAGCGATAAATGTACATTTAAAAAAACATTAGGGAAGGCTACGAGTTTCAACAATACACTCATCAATATGATACGATATACTGTATCAGCCGGGGCGTACGCAGTTTTATTGGACTGTATACAGTTTGTAAGTTGATCTTTGCAAGTGTAATCAGTATCACTTTTATTACTGCAGCCATGTTGTGACGACTGGGACTTGCTGTCAACGTTTGATTCAAAGAGGGCATGCTGAGATTTTTTTTTAATTCAATGATCTATTATGCATTATCTTAATGAATGCACTGATAGTGTAAAGCAAATATTATCTTCAGTATATACAACTAAAACTTGAGTGTGGTCTGAGGTTGCTCAGTACTACAAACAACTTGATTTTGTTTGCTAAATGATCATTTCAGATTTTCCCCTTTTTCTATCAGCCCTCAACTTCTAATGACACTGTGTGGGATTGACTTGTATTAAGTCAGTAGTTTAGATAACTGAAGCTTACATATATTAAGCTGTATTGCTATTGTGCACGATACCAGTCAAACTTATGATTTGTCAACAGTTTAGGTCAGTTGCACAGAGTGTTTGTGTAGACGTACTATAACTATCCCGTTTGTTCACACTGTGCTTTTAATTTGTTTGTCTTTTAATTTAGGCCAGGACGAAAGAGAGACTTCAGCCCATTGTCGTGGAGCCAGTATTTTGAAACCATGGAGGATGTGGAAGTGGAGAATGAAAACGGCAAAGACATATCTTTACTGTTTGTGTGCTTGCAAAAAAAATGTCACGTGTTAGCTTTGATTTACCGTATTTTTCGGACTATAAGGGCGCATTTAAAAATATTTCATTTTCTCAAAAATCGACAGTGCGCCTTCTAACCCTGTGCGCCTAATCTATGTGTTAATTACGGTTGTGCTTACCAAGCTCGAAGCGATTATATTTTGTGAATGGTGTAATGTCATGTGTGACCAGTAGATGGCAGTCACACATAAAATATATGTGTGGACTGCAGGTTAACTGACGCCTGTTCAATACATGATGCTAGCAAGTACTCGTAACCAAGCAACACCAAAACTTTGATGTTTCATCGAGAAAATAGAACATTACTCACAACACTCAAAAATCTGTCAACATTTTTTAGTACTGCTTTTGTAAGCTACAAAGACACACCGTTTAATGGAACACAGAGCATTACGGCTACCGAAGTCAGATGTACTGTGCATCAACATACAGGTATTATTATGGTGTGTGTGTGTGTATAAGGAGCCCAAAATGTCACCGATTAAACTTAATTTATCATATATAAATTTTTTGCAGTTTTCTGCATAAACTATAGTCTCTGTAAATATTGTTTTTGTATTCATATTTTGGGTGTCTGGAACAGATTCGTTGGATTTGCATTATTTCTTATTCTGATTTTGTCTAACCTTTTGGACGAAATTACGAAAGGAAAACCAAGGTACAACTGTACTTGCATGTTCCTAGATCTTATCTCTAACCAGTGCAGCTTTTCCTTGACTACATGGAACGTTTTCAGAATCTACTGCAGTGGTGCTCATGGTCCCGTGCTGCTGCTGCTGCATGGAGGAGGACACTCTGCTCTCTCCTGGGCCGTTTTCACTGTGAGCCTATCGACTTTTACTGTTATTTTCTTCTTTGCTCTGTTTTGAGTGCACTCAAATCTTTTGGTGTGATTACAGGCGGTCATATACAGCAGGATCAACTGCAGGGTGGTGGCTATGGACCTTCGAGCTCATGGTAAATGCATGCAGTATGACGACACAATACACAGCTGACATATTTACCTATTTAACAATGGAACTAATGTTTTAGGAAGGGTATTGAGGAGCCAGGTAAATAGTGGGTATATGATTATAAATCTATGTAACCCCAAATTACCCCAAAATGGCCTAAAACACTTTGTGCTTTAAATCAGAGAAGTCCATAAATGATTTATATGAAACAATGTCAAGTAGTTGTCATGTGCTTTAAGCTATAACTGATTTCCACAAGCCTATTTATTCATGCCATTATTGTCATTTTAAAACAATTTTACAACTGTAATGCTATAATAGAGTGTCAAAAATTACAATTCAATTGTTGTTGCCACATTCCTTGAATACATTATATAAAATCATCTAAATTGCTAGTGGAAAGCCTGTCATGATTTAGATGCCACTTATTACATATCACTATTTCTATCATTTTGAAATAATATATTTTCTTCTGGTCAGTTACATTTGTGGTAGTAAGCACAACTATCAAGTTGAGTTTTTTTTAATAAGGAATACATTAAAGAGTAGTATTTTAGAAAATACATTATAAATGGTCTGTGGTTGGCCTGGGCCGATAATAAATCAATTAATGGAACAATGAATGAAAATTAACTTGATGATTTTGCTGGCATTGATAAATTGCTATGCTCGTGTTTGTCTTTGTCTCTCTCTGCTGGATAAGAATGGAACAACCTTCATTTACAATATACAACCAGGCCTAAAGTGTTCTTAGGTGTGAATGTAACTGTGAATGGTTGCTTGTCTTTACGTGCCCTGTGATTGGCTGGTGACCAGTCCATGGACTACCCAGCCTTTCGTCCAAAGTCAGTTGAGATAGGCAAGCAGATGATAAGCAATAGAAAGACAAAATAATGAATAAGAACATATTATCTGCTGAGTTTTAGTTACACACAGAATCATACCAGCTTTCAAGCTAAAAGAGAAGCCTCCTTATGATCTGATATTGTTGCTGAAGCGTGGCGGAAGTCTGGTGTTTAGGGAAGAAAGAAAGGAAAATGGAGAATGAATGCATTTCTTGAGTAATAATGTGAAACATTGTCATCTTCTACAGGCGACTCCAAAGTGAAACATTCAGAAGATCTCTCTGCAGACACTATGGCCAAGTAAATTGCTGTGTATTGCTACTATACTGTGTATCGTATTGACCCAGATATTAAACGCGTTCAAGACCCTTTATGAAAAAAAGTATTTTAAACACCATTCTTGAAGGGGAACTGCACTTTTTTGGGAATTTTGCCTATCGTTCGCAATCCTTATGAGAGACAAAAAGATTATTTTTTATTTTTTTTTTGCGTTCTAACTTGTAAAAATAGGCTTGTTCCACAGGTGGCTAGCAATACAGCTAATAGGAGCAATCCAGTCTGCCTCTAAATCGCTTTAAAAAGGCATTCAAAGCCCGCCAACAATACTTCATTTACGTTCCGTAACCTGTATGATAACCAAGCCGTAGCAACATTGTTATTGTAAGAGCAAACACTGAGGAACTCTTTTTTTTAGCATACTAACTCATCGGCGTGCTATGGTATTAGCCGTAAGATAGCTATGGCGAGAGATAATCTAGCTTCTATGTCAGCTCCCGAATCGCATTCGATTGATGTTGTAATGCACAACACAACACAATGCGATAAGACACTAATCTGTACTGACTGAAAAACATGAACAATCATATTACAGTATCTGTAAAGTATTAGCCCACATTTCATGTTTTGTTTGTACATAGCTAGCTCGACAGCATATGTACTGTAGTTGTAATAACAAGCATGACAGGCTGCGTGAATCATGAACAATATTAGTGACTCACTCAATGGACAGTTGTTCATTTGGTCCAGCTGGCCGGTGACATTTCCAGTAGATTTTGGTTAAGCAATCCATTTCTGTTGGTATTGCTTGGCTCCAAGCTCCACATTTGCAGCGTCCAAGTCACGCCGACCTCACTCTCTCAACTTCCGTCTACTCCGCAACGTTTCACCCTTCCTTCGTGCTCGCTTCTATAAGCAGCAGTTCATCCTCAGTATATTCAGGTTAAAAAAGATAAGGTTGTCAATCTTCATCTGTCTAAAAATAGTTGTCTTTGTTGTCTTATTACCAAGTCTGCCATGATTAGAAAACACTTGCGTTTGTATCCGTAAGGAGGATCTTTGTTGTCTTATTACCAAGTCTGCCATGATTAGAAAACACTTGCGTTTGTATCCGTAAGGAGGAACACACATTTGTTGCCGGAAGTCGGAAGTGCACCGCTATGGAGACAGAAATAACTGCGGCAAGGAAATTAGTTCTGGCAATGCTTAAAATTACCAAAATAAGGTAAATATTGTACATATTAGTTATCAACTTATCTGTTACTATATTATATATAGACTTGCAGTGTGAATACAAAACGGTGATGGAGGGTTTTGAAGTTGTTGCCTAAGAGATATGACGATAAGATAAGGCTATGTCTACATTAAGCCGGATAACCCCTTAAACGAATAATTATTTAGCCTAAGCCCCGTTTCGGCCACACTAATTAATCGTTTAAAGTTCCCCTCCTTGGATAATTTTTTACACGGGTAAGTGGGCCGTCTATTTCTAGAATCTCCCGGTCTTAGCTTTGTATGGACTCATTGATCGTTTACAAACTGAGTTCGGAGAGGAAGTGACGCCAGAAAGACCGCGCCACTCACAGGAAGTGACGTCAGAAAGAACGTGCCCCAGCCAGCTTCATAATAAAGCGGTTTCGTAACTCTGAGCTAACCACTGGAAATATGGAGGCGAGTCATCCAGATATGCTTGTGTTTCTCCTTCCGTCTGTACAGACGCTTGTGGAAATCACACATGAATACCTTAAGAGAAAGTGAATGCAGCTATTTCGGATACAACACTTCTCAGAGAACTTTCGAATGTCCAGGTCAGTTGTGATTCTACTTACGGAAATACCTCGTCCATTTGTCGAAGGAGAGTCAACGAAAATGCGGGCTACCGTGGATTTGATATTAAAAAAAGGTAGCGTGTGCTTTGTATTACCTGGCCGTCGAGAGAAGACAGCGAAAAACACTTTTGGACTGGCAAAGCAGACTGTATCAGTTATTGTCCGCCATGTATGTCGCGGACTCAACGTCTAGGTCCAGAGTGTATAAAGTCACCAAAAACGAATGGACAATGAAGGTGAAGGCAAAAGAGTGAGTAGTGTCCTGACCAGATATATAGATCCCTAGATTGATTGTTCTTTATCACATTGTTTACTTACACTTGTCCATTAAAGATTTGATTGATTTATGATGGCTCAGGTGTGATTCACTACAATAGGGCCCCACAGCACACTGGATTCCAGTTAATTGAAATACCACAACACTGGATATTGTTCAGATAAATTAAATTTAAGAACAAAGCAACACTGGAGATGACTATGACGTGCGTTTTTTCCGCACATGCGTACTAGGTTGCGTTGCGCCGGCGGACGGAGGGG